>NW_010290354.1:6546-87642 GCF_000700745.2 Antrostomus carolinensis | reverse complement strand
GCTGCAAAGTGTGCAGCTTCTTTTTTCCCCTTCCTTTTTTATTTCTTAATTCTGTTATCACAGAGGCGTTACTGATGGGCTCGGCCTTGGCCAGCGGCGGGGCCCGCCCCCAGCATTGTCTGTGTCAGGTCGGACATGGGGGAAGCTTCTGGCAGCTTCTCACAGAAGCCACCCCATGTCCCGCCCCGCTACCAAAACCTTGCTGTGCAAACCCAATACATTATGCATAGATGGGCATATACAGATAGATATGTGTGCACATATATATATGCGAGTGCATTTAAGGCACTCTCTCTATATATATGTTGCATATATAGATATACGCATTCTATGTATTTGAAACTTCAGACAATTGCTATATCACTAAATATTTGTAAACATAAGTATACCCAAACTAGTCAAACTCAAACCAATCTATCTTCACTTTCAAATAAAAAATCTGATTCTATTTCTGGAGTTCAAAATAGATCATTCCCCGCGTGGGGACCAGTGTGCTGCGTAACTGTGAAGGAGGAAACTCATAAGATTCAGTTTTAATGCTCATCCACTGTCTCAGTGCGGACAAATGTCATCTGCTTTGTGTCCATGTGTTGTGAAGCTGAAGAAATGTTGCACTTTGTAATGACACTGTGCTTATATATTGCTTTTCTGAGAAGGGGGACTGAAGCGAAGGTAAGAACCTTGCCAGTAGTTAAAAATGTAAAATATAAAATTAAAAAAAAAAAGGAAAATAAAAAGTTATCTGATTTTTTTTCTTTTTAAATGAAACAGTAAGAAAATATACTGAGCTTACTCTGAGATTGTTGCTTAATGATATACAAATAATCACTCCGATTGCAGTGTTCGAAATGAGTGTGGTTTATGATCTAATGTCTAAAGATCATTAACCAACATCTGCTATTGTCTGGAAACAGTGTTGAAAAAAGCCCCAAATATAAACTCCTTCAGTTAAATTGCCCTTTTTACATGCTGTAAGTAATGGGGAGTGAACCGTAGGGAAGTCTGGAGGTGCTGCTCACACGTGGTTAAAATGAGACTGTTCTCTGTTGTTCAGAATTGACCAGGAGAGATTCCTTGTAAAGGAAAAAGCATTTGTTATGCTTGCTTCTTTTATTTTAAATGGACTCAGGCAGCCATGAAGGCTTTTAGGCAGGATGTGGTACATTTGGCCCACGGGGCTGGCAGTGCTGGCCTCAATGCATTGCTCACTGGCCCTAATCCCTGATAGTGTGGATCTCAGTCAGGGTGCTCAGCACTCCCATGTGGACCTGATTTCTGATAGCCATGCTCAGGTGGTGATGTGCCTTCATTCACAAGATGCCCTGTTCATGTTGGTGCAAAGTACCACTAGATGTGAATAAAGCTTTATGGGGTTGGACCCTGCAGGAGAAATTCTGGATCTGAGATGTGCTGGTGTGTGGATGTCAATCCTCTCACTTATCTGTCTGTGTTATTCGGCTGGTATTAGCGTAGGAGTTAAGATAAATCAGATGTGTGCTGCTGTGCTTATAGACCGAGCTTGTAATATATGAATGCCCTGTCTTCCAGCCTCTGCTCATAAGGTATCTTTATATTCACGAGCTTTTCCAATGAGCTTGTCAGGCTGCTTCTAAGAGGAAAGCTTTTTAAAATTAGATCCCTTAAAAAAGATGACTGTAGATAAAAGTGCATCAGTGCACATTAGGGATGAGATTTTCAAAGCAAGGACATCCTGTTGAGCTCTGTTTTTCCATTGTTGGCTTATATGTTCCTTCCTTTGTGTGAAATGCAGTACAAACATTTCTGCCAGAGGCCTTTTATTTTGGGCTTGATCTGAATTTAAGGTCAACTGCTTTAAAATGACATTAAACAAAGGTTCTGAAATTATACTAAGTGAGGTGTTTCAATAAATTTGTTTTTTTTGTTTTTGTTTTTTTTTTTAAATGAAACAACATGCAAGGTGGCACTTACATTGTTATAGTGGCAAACAGCTACCAATGCTGAATGTATTTCAAAAAAACACACATCTATAGGGCAAGATATGATCCCATTAGTCCCCAGTAAATGAAAGCAGTATGGGATAGTTGGTTCCTCAGTGAAACAGCAAAATGCTTTGAGTTTTCTTTACTGTGGAACAAGAATATACTTTGGGCTGGTACCACAGCAGCAGATACATATCTGATTCTCACCCTGATTTTTCCTAGTGAGGTTTATTTATGGCCCTGCTCTCTGCATGATCACCACTCATTTAATACTGTCATTCAGGAGTATGTGTTTTTAGGGTTTTTGCAGAGATGCTAATAACATGTAAACAGGGGTTAGTGGAGCTCAGCAGCATTTGGTTGCATTTTTCAGTTCATTCTTTTGACATGTGTTCTGGTGGTTCCACATTGCAAGTGGTTTAACCCCTGGTGTACTCCAGGTCTGTAAAATGTGGCAAAACAATTACTGTCCATCAAACAGACTTAACTCAGGCATTAATTTATTGGTGTTAGGGAGCTTCTTAAGAGTCATGGACAAAGACACCATAGATGTGGAAAACAGTCTAAATGTTACTAAATTTATTTAAAAGATAGACCTTTTCCAAGCCTTTTATTTTAAGTTTAAGAAGAGTATAGTTAAAAGCAATCTTTTAGTTTTATTAAGCTAAACTTGTAATTTATCATCCCTTGGAATAAAATAATTCCCTTTGGATGTAATAGAAGATGTCCCTGCATACATCAGACTGGCCTCAGGTGTCATTTTCTTAGAGGCAATTGAAAAATCTGCCTTCTTTTCCATGTGATTCAGGATCCTGCAATCTGAGGAGAAAAAGGGTTTTCTGAAAGAGAAATGACAGTTTCTTTAAGTTTATGTTAACATTATCACACCAGCTGAAAAGGTCAGGAAATTCAAGATTGTCTGTAATGTTACAGACTGTAATGCTGGCTCAGGTGATTTAACCAACCTATGGAAGGCAGTGGCCTTATGCTGACTTAGCACATAGAGCCTTGCAGCTATATATTTAACCATTCTTTGTTAATTCATATGCTAAAATTTCATTTTTATGTATCTTTGGGCATGTACTGCGAGGGAAATGTCAACTTGAGCATAACAAGGATACTGGAGTCTTCCTAGTGACTTGAAAAGTCAGGTACAAGCTGAACTTCTCTGCCTGCTCATTGGCAGGGCCAACAAGACATGCCCAGATCACGTACCTGGACCAACCTTTCTCTTCAGAAATCTCTTGTCCTTCCTGAAGAGTTCCCTTTTTAATTGGCCATTGTCCTTCTTGCTGAGCAGGACTAGATGAATTTCTCTATTAAAGGACTACAGAGCTATGTGCTAAGAGCTATATTGTGAAAAACTTACTGTGTCAGAAGTGCTAAATTAAAGATGCTTCTAACCTGACATAAATAACCTCTGTTGCCAGTCACCACACTATATCATGGATCATTTGGACAAGCATTTTTTAATTTGTAGATGTCATTGGAAACCACTTCTGTGCAGTCTGTTGTTTGTTTTGTTTTTTTTTTTTCTTCTTTCTGAGGTTCTTATTTCAAATTCACTTATAAGTCACCAATGTCTAAGCAAAATATTTCATTATTACATTAAAGGAAGAAAAGTGCCCGTGGCCTCTGGTCACATTGACCAAGATTTTGTGGTAGAATTTTAAATCTCCTAACCACAGGGATTTTTAAATTGAAATATAGATGCAACCTTGAAATGTACAGTTTCAGCGTTGTTGGCTGTGATAAATATGAGCCATAAAGTAAAACTGTACTCTGAACCAGATTGGATCAAGCATCGTTGCTGAAGCTCCTCTGCCATTTTTCTGTGTTTCTCTTCTCAGCATCTGGTTCTACGGAACACTTTTCTCCATTTCAAGGTTGTATTTTTTTTTTCTGAGGCTGGGGTTAAGGAATTGTCACATCCCAAGAGGAATCTTTGTTTTATTTTTTAATCTATCTTGCTGTAGCTTTATTTCTGCAGCAAGTGGTTTCAGTAATCCATACTGATGAGTTGTCTGCTCTCCAGGTAGGGTTGACAGGTAGATTTATGAACCAGGAGAAGATAATCTGCTTCCACAAGGGGTCACTGGTACCAGTGCTCATGGAAAACTAGTTTCTGCCGTGCATCTGTAAAGGACAGGTTTAGACAAGCCTCTCATCAAAAAGAGAAAAAAAGAAAAGGGAGTTCTTACTCTTTAGAAGACACCTGTAAAGAACAGGGGCAACACAGATAAATGAGAATGCTTTTAAGGACTTCTTTCCTGGCTGTCAGGTAGCCAGATGTCAGAAGTCCTTTGTGCCTTCCCTGTCTGAGTTCAGCCTTCACCGTTCTGTGCTGATGTGGGATGCTTGGCTGATGTCGCTTTGGAGTCTGGCTTTTAATGGCCATGAGGATTCCTGGAGCTACAGATAGCATAACAGGAAACTGTTAATTCATCTGTAAAGTAGAATCTCTACAAGTAATTAATATAATTTCTCCTGAAATCCATATGCCTGCCTGCCTATTGTTAAAAGAGGTTGCCACAGGGTGTAATTTTAGGACACTTCACTCCTGGTTTCTGTATGTGCAGGCAGCAAAGGTTCCTGGTGTCAGGGGACAAATCTCCCATTTAATTTTTCAGTCTGCCTGAAAATCACCTTTGGAGAGAGGCAACTCCATTAACAGGAATTAATGGAGCCCTTTCTGCAGGCAGGGGTCTGCCCAGAGTGCTGGTGTTTCTAATAATCAGGACGTTTTATGAGCATGTATTTCTGTGTTCCTAGAGCTTTATTTCGAAGCTGATTGTCTCAGGGTGCATGTAGCTCCCCAGCACACACAAAAATACCAAAAGGTTTTTGTCTTATTTTGGCATCCTCTCTGTGTGCAGCTCCTAGTCCCCCAAGGATAAACAGAGAAAAGCTTTCCTCTGCTATCTGGTGATAATTTTCTAAAGGTCAATGTTGTCATCCCTTTTACAGGAAATCTTACCTGTCAACTGCTGCCCAAAATGGCTAGAAGATATTTCTTTGCATTTCACTTGCAGTGGGGCTTTCCATGTGCAGCACCAACTAAGTCTTTTTGTGTTCAGATGGGCTTCGTGCTAATTTTTTTCTTGAAACAGTCTTCTGCCTTTAAAATTATCATCTCTCTCATTTCTTCCCTGCCATTCATGCCAGTTCCAAAATCCCTGGAATGTATGGCAGAGATTCCTGTGATAATGCTTTAATTCCTGATATGGATTTTTTTTTTCTTTCTCTCTTTTCTTTTTCCTGGAAGAAGAACAAACTTAAGATTCATGAGAGGTGAAGAGACTGTAACTCCCAATGGCATTGTTTTATCTCCTAACATTTAGAGGTGACTTTTAGAGCTGGTCAGTGTGAGGAATGAGTTTCTTGTCAGAGGAAATTCTCGTTGTCATTGGTTTTGACATGTAGTTACTGGGTTCTAGGACTTTGCCTTCTCCTACATACCTATTCAGCATCATCCACTGAGGGGGGACAGTCTTGTACTGTCTGACACAATCACAACTACCCAGTCCTCTTGACCAGATGGGAGCTGCATTCACCTCTCAGTTTTGTTAGAAACAGATGTTTTCCTTGGAGGAAAGGAACAGGAGGTGGAAAAACATAGCAGCTGCCATGAAATTTCCATTGTGGAAAGATCTATATAATCCAGGGTGGAATTTCTGGTCACAATGCACAAGTAAATGCCTGCCCTGGGAACTCCCGCTAATTTGTGCTTAGGTGCTTACCACTTGCCTGAGATTTGTGGTGGCAAGTGACAGGTTGCAGACTTTAACAAAAGCTTCTTCACAAAAATTTTCAAAAACTGAAATCAGTAATTTAACCCCACTGCAGATTCCCTTGTTTCCCTTCTAATTACCAGGCTTTTGTGGGATACAAATACTCCTTCTTGCCCATCTGTAATCAGATGTCAGTGTTTAGGCTAGAGAAAGGAAGGGAAAAAAAAAAAAAAGGAACATTTTAACATTTTAATTTGGATTAAATAAACATATATCTCCTCAAAATGGTCAGAGAGAAATTAATTGGTTTATTCTTCTGATCTGCTAATTACATGTACAGGCAAGCCCATGTAAGCTTTTCCTACATGCTCTATCATTAAAGAATGGATTACATCTGAATTAAATTACTGTATTTCCATTAAAGGTTTCAGTGGGTCAGTTGGCAAGATTTATAGGCTAAAAGGAAGGAGGTCAATGGATGTCAGCAGTTAAGAAATATATTGTTCTGCGGGGGGAGTTATCCTTTCCTGAGAGTCTGAATTGCTCTTTTTCTCATTCTTAGCATCTCTTCACACCCTTGCACTGCATGGACATTAATTCTAAACTCCTGTAGTTTCTTGTCAGTTCTTACCCTTTCAACCACCAAGAAACATCGTGTCAAGTGCATGATTTCCAAGTCCCTGCCTCAGACAGGGAAGCATAAGAGATCATGATGGCAATGCTTAATTTTCCAGCATGAGATCTATTCTTAGTCCTGTTTTGTCTACAGCAGTGGGGCTTTGTGTTTACTGGCGGTGACTACAGACACAAATGCTTTCTCACTGCTGTAACTATAATTAACTGTCTTCTGCCCCTTCCTCTGGCTGCATAGGAAAGCAGATGAGAGTAGGAAAAGTGAGAAAAAAATTGACAAAAAAGATTGTTTCTTGAAGGTGAGATTCACCATCAGAAAAGGCAACAGATGTCACCTTTGGGTCAGCAGCACAGAGAGTGATTTAAGAACAACGGAACAACTCTATTATTGTTTTAAAAACTGACAGACAACTTTGGACATCTAAATGTTTTTCTATCCGATCATGAGAGCTCTTTTCCCAAATTTTGATTTCATACTTAGAAAATATATGTAATTATGACACAATCTGAAAAGCTTCAATAAACACAGAAAATCGCAGGTGTCAGGTTACCTTATCCCCTTTTCCAGGTAGAGAAAGCGGATCCATGCAAAAGAGAAAAAATTGCAGACACATGCAGTGCAAACGGCCACTTAACAAAAATTAAATACATAGCTACGTTTCTGCTGATTTCTAATCAACTGTCTGTTTAGGCAACCTACAAAGGAAAAGCAGGAAATCATAAGCACCATTTGAGACTCACTTCTCTAAGCCATATTAGTTGCGTTATTACCGTAATTAACACATTCTCTAATAGAACTGAATACACCAGAGATTGCCCCAGGTTCTGGGCTTTTAGACAAATGACTTCTCTGTATGAAAGCCAGCAAAAAGGCAGAGGTTTCTCTTGCAGTCTCGGGGGCGTCAGCATTCCCAGCAACTGGGCGAGGAGCTCTTGCAGGTCTGGAGCGGAGCCAGGGTTTTACGAGAGAAGCCACACATCCCTCCCTCAGTGCAGTCCTGACCTCTTCTACTGCACAGCAGTCCAGGAGATACAGAGCTGGTTTCTATGTCAGCAATGCAGATGCATCAGTCATCTAAGGGGACATAATAATAATCGTGAAGCACATGCACCAAGCAAGCAAACAAATTTTACTTGACCAAAACTTAGTTGACCTTTAGGAGGACCTACCAGCCTCTCCACGCATGCATGCAGTTTGCCCTTGAGACTCGCCGATTTTCCAGCCTGGCAGTTGTGTGCAGAAAATCCCAGTGGGGCTTTGGTGACGTGCACAGTTCCATCAGATTTTATTGAATAGTTATTTACAGAGAGTGAATGAGTGAATAGCTGCCAGACAATTTGTAATGTGTGTTGCTGTAAAGCAGCAGATAAGACAGCATTTCCTATCATAATCTACTAACTCAGGCATGTACAATCCTGCTATGTTTTTTCCTGGTGCTTGAAGCACTTAGTGGGAAAGGATGGAGAGATGGCTGAGAACACTGTTCTGACCTTGAATTTGCAGCTATATGTTTATTTGAACTTACATTCTTTGAATGCTGTTTCTCCATGTAAGCAGTTGCTGTGACAGGGATGGGAGAGGCAGAAAGTTATATGACTGTGAATGGACGATGAAAGGTTCTCTGTTATTATGTTGTCCACATCTTTGGGAATCCTGCTGGCGGGAAATCTCTCTGGATCCCAGATGTCTACCTACCCAGGATGAACCTCGCACCACTATTTGCAGAGGGGGAAATGGAAGGGATTTTTGCAGAATCACAGGAACTGACACATGATGTGGATGTCCTCAAGTTCTGTCCTGACTATAAAAGTGGCTGAGAAAAAGGGTGAAGAAAGTCATAAAGGAACTAAGAAATTTCCTGTTAGATTTCATCATAAACCCTGGAAGCATGTGGTTTTATATATATTCCTGTTTCAAAATTTGTTGTAGTCATATAATCTTCACAGTCTCATTCTGTAGTATATATAGAATCACAAAATCACAGAATCATAGAAGGATGAAGGCTGGAAGCACCTCTGGAAATCTTCTAATCCAACTACCCTAGTGAAAGCAGGGTCAGCTACAGCAGGTTGCTCAGGGCCACGTCCAGGCAAGTTTTGAATATTGCCAAGGATGGAGACTCCGTAACCTCTCTGGGCAATGTGTACCAGTGTTTGACCACCCACACAGAGAATGAAAAGTAGGTACCCACCTGAAAGACCTCGCAAAGAGCTCCATTTTGACACTAAATATTATGGGTCAGCATACCTCAACCTGTTCCTGGTTGCTTTGGGAAGAAACTTCACGTGATATTTCTGGAAGTTTCTGATGTTATGGTACCTCCTTCCTTGTAAAATTAGCCTTAACAAAAGGATGTCACAGACAGACAGTTCAGCCCACCTGCAGCATAACTGTTATCAAGACTTTTTTTGGCCAGAAGGTACTTCTGAATAAAGGTTGAGGGACTGCAACAAAGTATTATTACAGTTTTACAGAGATTTTCTCAGAAATGTGGTGAAGTCTCAAGAGACACTACAAAGACACCTAATTGCAAAGTTGGCAAGTCATGAGTGGAAGCAGGGACTACGGACTATTTGGGCGTGCAGGTTGACCTTTTGATGCTGAATAAAATGAGCAATAAAGTGGAAGAGTCCTTGAAAGTGAAGGTCAGTTGCTTGCTTGATATGACAGGGAAAAGGAGCTAGGAAGATGAGCAAAAAGAAAGCCAAGTATAAGGCTAGAGAATGATCTCTGCAGCAGCATTTTGGATCAATACACCATCAGGGCACAACTGAGTTTGTCAGTGGCGAGGAAAAGGACGTTGCAGTAATTGAGACATGAGGTGATGAGAGCCAAGATAAGAATTTAACAGCATGATTGGGAATGAGAAGTGCACCTGAGAGATGTTAATCGTAAGGAATCTGCAAAATACTGGGTACGTCCACGGAGAAGGCAGGGCTCTGACTGCAACTCATGGGGATCAGCCTGCAGTTGGTTCACTCCAGACAGCTCAGCAACCAGAAGCAGTGAAGGTGTGGTGATGTAGGCTTTGATGTGGGCTGCCTGTACTCAAATGGGTTATTAGGGCCACAAAATGGTCAGGGGGATGAAACACCTCTCTTAGAAAGAAAGGCTGAGATAATTGGGGGTGTTCAGCCTGGAGAAGAGAAAGCTCCAGGGAGACCTTATTGCGGCCTATCAATTCTTATAGGGAGCATATAAGAAAGATGGGAACAAACTTCTAAGTACCAATAGGACAGGGGGTAATGGTTTAAAACTAAAAGAGGGTAGGTTTAGACTAGATATAAGGAATAATTTTTTTTACAGTGAGGGTGGTGAAAGACTGGAAGAGGTTGACCAGAGAGGTAGTAGGAGCCCTGTCCCTGGAAGCATTCAAGTTCAGGCTGGATGGGGCTCTGAGCAACCTGATCCAGTTGAAGATGTCCCTGCTCACTGCAGGGGGGTGGGACTAGATGATCCTTGCAACCCAAACCATTCTATGATTCTATGATTATGAGTTCAATGTTGCCACCACCGGACTGCACTACTCCTTCACTTGTGTGCTCCACATCTCTTTGGGAGGGGAAAAAAAACTTCTAAAGCTTTCTATGTTTTTTTTTTCTTTTTTTCCTTTGGGCTCTTTGGCTGTTGTACACATGAATAGCTGGAATTTCCATTTCCTAGGCTTCAGCAGCCTCTCAGATCTCATTGTTTCCTGTACATTCCCTTTCTTTCTCTTGATACTGAGGTTACTAGCATGATACTGGTAAATAATGAAACAAAATGAAATATTAGGGATGTTTTCAAAATCTGGAAGAGAACAGAATTTGTCCAGTTGACAAATTGTGTGCAGGAAATTAAAAAAAACAAAACCCAAACAACCTCATCTCCCTAAGGCAAACAATAAAATCAACCGAAAATACTGCCAAAGGTGGAAAAACTGATCACAGTCTTTTAGGATGTTAGACTGGGAGGTGGGAGGAGGCAGTACAGTATAACATAGTCACTATTTCCCAGTAGATGCTCACTGTAATTTAGCTCCAAATCTTCTTTCCAAGTCACTTATCTCATTAAAATTTGTCACATGCCATTTCCTGAGGCTCCCTCATTGTGCTTTCATATGAGCAGCACGGAGCTTTGGGGAGAGGCACAAGCCTACTCGCATTGGAAGCGGGAGTTCTGCAAATGACTTTAAATCATTTGGCTTCAAGGTGCACAGGGCTGAGCTTTACCCACCACACCAGCTGAAATCATGATCTTCCTCTCACAGGGAAGAGCTTCTCTGTTAAGGAACAAGTGCTTCCTTACCAGAGATCATGAATATGGCCATAGGGTTAATATTTGTTTTTATTTACAGTGGCGTGGGAATTAGTCTGTTTTGCATTCTTCTGCACATGTTACACACATATGTCAAAAAAGGTAGAAATTTTAGAAATGTGAGTAAGACAGTGGATTACTCATAGAGGAAAAATCACCGTTTAGAAATTCTTTGTTACATCTGCCATGGATTATTTTTCAAAGAAGTCTGAAAACTTTGAATTAACCTTGGTACTTTAAGTACAGTTTCTAGGGAGCCATAATAAAGCTTGTGCTCGAATACCTTTCTAAGTGAGCAAGTACAAAAAAAATCAGTGGGAGCAGAGGGGTGCAGCAGAATGAGAATGTCGCCTGTGACATTTAAAATCGAATTAATCTGCTGTGACATGAGTAACATTTGCTGGTGACTTAGGGAGAGGATGTTTGCAGTGGTGGGTGGGATCACAGATGTCATCTGGTTTTAAGGCCTTGGATGAACCAGTTTCACTGTTTTCATGATGCTGACAGGGAGCTTTTTACTGAAGCAGAGAAATCCTGGTAACAGATAGTTTGTCAGGCTGAATGCTTTAGTCCAGTGTGGATGATGCGGTTTATATTTTGCATTACTGCTCAACAGTGTGTTAAAATCTTGTGCAGGGTAATTCCCTCTGATATGAGATGATATCCAGATCTGTTAGCTGTTTGGTTCTTTAGCCATGATCTGTTTCTGTGGTACAAGTACATGTCAGTGCAAACTAGACAGAGCAAACAGACACCAAATAGCCATCAAATAATTTTTCTCATTGATACTTACCAGAGTGTGTGCCTTATAAGAAATACACAATTAAAGCCATTTCTAACCCCCGAGCTATGCATTCCACAGAGGTGATGCTGTGTATTTCAGCTGATAACATAAATGGATTATCATGAGATTCACATGTAGTCAATGTAGGGCTTTCTGCTTTGAAAGCAAAGTGATGCCAGCTCTTTTTGGAGATAGTGTTTTAGGGGGAAGGTGTTTGGTGTTTCTGCTTCAGGGTATTGTTTCTGCATTTCTTTTTTACATTTCTTTTTTGCCCTGCAGTTCTGAAACTTTGGCAATAAATGTGGACTTCATTCCCAGCCTTGACATTTTCATTTTTTAAAGCTAATACTCAACAGCATTTGGTTTTGCCCTAAGTCTTAAAGAAAAAAAGAACACACAAATCAAATATAGGAAGAAGTCTGATAAAATTTTTGAAACCTATCATTCCAAATATAAGAGTCAAACATCACCAAATGGGATTACTTGTCTTAAACTCTGCCAGTTTTATATGTCAGGGAAAAATTAAATTTCATTCTGCTAGACTTGTCCTATGCTGTTTTATTTAGAAAGCTAGCAAAAACAAGTAAAATGTGTATATGTTGTTCTGCTTTTGATATTTTGGTTGGGTTTGATATTTTATTAACAGGAAAGAAGAGAAAGAGTGGGTAAAGCTCTTAGATAAAGCACAGCAAGCACAACATCCTCAGTCCATTTGGGAACTGATGTGCTGTCTCAGTTTTGAGTTGCTTTTGGGGAAATTAATTGGTGTCTACTGGAACTGAGACTGAAAGTATCTTTTAAATTACTCCAGTGCATTGCCTGTCCTCTGCTCAATAAAGTCCCAGAAGGACTTGGCGTGGTGTGTCCATCCCACTGTACCTCAAACAACAGCACTGTAGGAATTTTCCTCAATGCCTCACTGCAGGGCAGTCCTTCCTGGAGGTGTCTGATCCCTGTTGCGTTACCTTGTGCCTTTAGTTAGTGTCAAGAATTCAGAAATGTAGTAGGAATCTGATGTAGATCTCTTCTGAGAAAAACAAATAGTTTTTCATACCTCTTCTCCCTCTGTCCACCTCTCTTTTGGGATCCACCATAAGGATAGAAAGCTGACTCTCTTAAAAAAAGGTGAACCCAGTGCAGATAATCTGTATAAAGGTGATAGTATGTCCCTAGCTGAGGGCCATTTTCCAAGCTAAAGGAAACAGGTATGAACATTAAAAGCCAAGCATGACTTAAAACAAAACAAAACAAAACAAAAAACACCTGCAAAACCGAGAAGACTGCCAGATTCCAGAGTCCTTGTCTTTTGAGTTTACGCTCATGACCCAGCAAAACATGATAAATTATGTTAAAAAGTATAGAGCCCAGAAACTTCTCATTAGTCATAACCCCAGGCTTCTATGCATTTACCTCCTTGCTGACATGGGAGAGCACGGATGTGAGAGGAGGTGAAT
Organism: Antrostomus carolinensis; assembly: GCF_000700745.2. Lineage (NCBI taxonomy): Eukaryota > Metazoa > Chordata > Aves > Caprimulgiformes > Caprimulgidae > Antrostomus > Antrostomus carolinensis. The sequence goes on along the minus strand of NW_010290354.1, from coordinate 74,782 downwards.
GTGATGCAGTTGCAAGGAGCCAAGTGCCATCCCTGCCCAAAAGCTCCCCAGCCGGCATGCACAGTTGCGATTCCCTCTCCAGCACGTGACAGGGTGGAGGTGTCACTGCTGCTGGTGCAGGGCAGACAATGAAAGGGATTGAGCTAATCGTAACAGCTCTCCTGCCTCTGTTCTTCCTCCTCAGTCAGGTTTCATCTGTGTTTCCCCACATGCCTCAGCAGAGCTGAGGAGCTGCACACAAACCCCCAGCTCTGCTTGTGGTCTTGCATCTTCTAGGAATCCAACCATAATGCCCAATGTCCCCGACACAGAGGTGAAGAAGGTGGTACAGTTTTGTCCCCTCTGCAAGCAGTTTGTAACCTTGGTAAGAATCCCTTTCTTTTAGCTTTTTTTTTTTTTTTTTTTAAATAAAATTATTTTCCCTCTCTTCTGACTCCCTCATTCCTGCCTAAGCTGAAAGAAGCCAAATTATATCTGAGTTCTACTCTGCAAAGCATGGATTTGAAATTAGCAGAATGACTTAGTCCATTCCCAGTTTATTAAAAACTGTTTTTCTGTGGCTGATAAGGAAACCAATTAAAGCCATGAAGTCTATTTTAATAATAATGCTAAATGGGGCACTTCATAAGTTGAAGATTCACCATGCAAAGAAAAAGTGATTCATTGTAGTTTATTAAAATGAGTCCAGGATTCTTTAAAAACCAGAATACTTACTTTTTTTTTCCTCTTGTTTTGAAATTTGTCCTTAATTCTTGCTCTTCATTCAAGCAAACTTCCTGCAAACAGCCAGGAGGCAGTTCAACAGCTGTTCCGTGGACTGAAAGCAATGGGATATTTGCTTGAGGACACGGCAGAAGAGGGTGAATTATATGCAGTGAACAAATAATTTATAAGGTTGGCCCCATTTCTTCTTTGTCATTTATCTGTGAACAGATCGCAATTTCAGCAGTACTGTTTGTTTTTCAGCATTTGACACACGAAAACATAAATAAACAAATTTGACTGCTGAATTTCTCATGAACTTTAATCACTTATACAACTAGATATTCAAAGCATATTGTTTTTTCTCTTTTAATTGGATATGTGGTACTGGTTTCAGTCTCCTAGCTGAATAGGATTTAGTGACCTCTGGGATAAATTAATGTGCAAAAATAAAAATGTATTTTCTATAAGACTTCTGCAGAATCATTTTAGAATTCCAGCCACAGAATTATTTTTTAAAGATCTGGGGAATGGGAAACAGACTGGAAAGAAATTAGCAAAACAGTCAAAATAAATGTATTTCTTTGCTTTCAGACAAATGTGTGGAGAAAGTTGTTTATTCTAACAATTTCTATTAGGGATTTAGCTGTCTTAGTCAGCAGATGTGATCACAAGTGTAATGATCGTTCTTTACAGCAGTTTAAAAGTTAAAAACAAGAGGGTTTTATTGATGCTCTCTGTAAACAGTGTTATACTTTTCACTCATGTCTAAATGCCATGTGCATATTAAGTGCCTATTCTCCTAGCAATAAACATGGTTTAGTAAAATTTATATTTTGACGTGCACGGAACTAAATCAGCAGAAGATGGGATGAACTGAAATGTGTAAATTTTTCTAGCTGAAGGAACCAAATTACCGAAATGCAAAACCAGTTACCTGCTTCATTAAGAAGCATGAGTACAGACAATTTTTGTGAAAAAAATGACGGGAAGCAATTGGCTAGAGAGTGATTGCAGGAGATGATAGTCTCTGTACTAATTGGCTTGTTCAGGATGTACACAAAATCCGATTTACCAATCATTTGTAGTTTTTGTAAATGATAATATTATGGCAATTAAAGGATGAATCATTTTTCCACAATGTTGCTATATTAACTTAAAGTGATCATCTTGGTTTAATTCAGATCTAAGAAGAAGCAATTTATTTGAAAATGTTACCTTTCAGGTCTCATTTCTTCATCTGCGCTCCTAGCGCCTACACTTTTGTCTGCTCTATATTGTGGGTTCTCATGCTCAGACTGCAGATCCTACGGGTGTTCATATAAACAGATGTTCCTCATATCCTGTCTGGGTTATTTTTTTCCCTTTCTTTATAGAGGTCGTAATTCCACTGTAGGTAGTGCTGTAGACATTTTCATGGTAGAAAACTACAGTGTCTTTCATAAATGCCGTTTCCCATGATGGACCAAAGAGCGTGCGGATCCCACGGTGATAGATGTTCATTTGAGACAGTCTGGGCAGCAACAGGAGGAAATGAATACATGAGATGCAGAAGTATTGCCTCCTGTGGGAAGGACATAGTTAACCTTAGAGAGAAACAGGCTAAAGTATAAAAACAAACTTATTAGGAGATATTTTACCCAGTAGGTTGGAGAGAAAAGTGAAATTCTCTTCTGTAAACTTCTTCCTCCCCACACCCCCCACCCCATGCTTCATCTATTTCACTTTCAATTTACTGAGATTTCCTCTGCATACAGAGCAATTATTTCTCTCATGTCTACATGACTGATTAGGGAGGACTTAGCTAAAAAGGAGTCTTCTCCTTGGCTTCAGACCCTGAGGGTCTGCTGTGCAAGCTACCACTGAAAAGCTGTTTGTTAGCTGGGGGAAGAAGGGATCTGCAAGCTCCAAATCAAGAGATCACTCATATTGAAGAGGAATCACAGAACTCTGTCCTTGGAAATGGGCTGAGGATTGATAGATTTTTGGAAGTTTTTTTTCCTTTACTCTTGCAGCAGGTGAAGCAATGAAGGATTTCGCTTTAATCTAGCCCTATAGGGTGAGAGAAAATGAAGCTATGTTGAACTGACTGCAGAAAAAAAGCCTCTGAGTTTGCTACAAATAGATAAAATATTTCTCACAGTCTGTAAAAATTGCAGTGAAAAATGAACTAGGATGTGGAGACAGCATGAATTTTGTTTATAAATATTTGTATTTCACGCTGAGAATTCCTTCAGCTGTGTACATACAATTAAAAATATTGGAAGATTAAAAAATCTGACTCCAACAAATTAAATTAGATGGTGTTACCAGAACTTAATTCTTCTTACTGCAGGACAGAGTGGAAGTGCTCACTGGGCAGCTGTTCACACATGGTGTCCATATTGTTCTTGAGCCTGGTTCCCTCTGAACCTGTGCTCACAAGTTGACACTGGATTTTGCAAACCACTTATTAACACTTGCCTTTGTGACCCTGGATGGGTAAGACATACAATAATCTAAACTGGATGCAGTCTGAACAAGTATTTTTACAAACCTATTTATTTTAGTAATTCAAAGTTCTCAAAAATTGCAGGGGAAAAAAAAAAAAGAAAGGCATTGTCACTATATAATTTTTATGAACTATTGACCAAAACACTGTGTTCTGATCTTCAGTCATATTTCTTCACCCACTTTTCATGCATTCTCTCTCTTTCCTTCATCCCTCTCCCCCTTTCACTGCCAAGCCATCCCCAAGGGTAGAGAATCTTCTTCCTTTACTCTTCTCCTCCCAGCTTGTGTCCATTTTGCATATTCTCACTCTGATGTTCCCCTCCTAAACATTAATTAACTATTCAAGTTCTGTATATGTTCCTAGGACACTACAGATACTAAGCAGTATAGACTATAATATATCCAGTGCTTTACACTGTATGTCAGAAGCTGTTAAAATCCTGCAGTTATCTGCTAAAACTAAACTCTTTGGAAAGTAGATTTTTTTTTTATTTTTTTTTTTCACCTCAAACACTCATTGCTTTCCATATCTTACATGCACTGAAATAGATGGCAGTGCTTTCACTGGCTCCAACAGGGAGATGTCTGATTACCTGCCTGTTTTCAAATATGCCCAGAGGTCACAGCAGGAGCCATTTTTCAGAAAGGTTCAGATACCAGCCCGAGCCCTGAGTATGCACCCAGGGGTTTCAAAAGGATGTGGTGAAGAAGGTTAAGCTATCCAGAAATCCTCTCTGTAAATATTGATGAGGGAGCTGTGGGGATCTCCACTGTGTTGAAAGATGCTGCTCTCATTTTGCAAATGCAATGAGGAAGGAACTGAGCTCTTTTGAAAACCCAGGCAGGTTTCTGGGTGCCGAGCACCTGAGAACAAGATGCTGAGTAATGAAATGCTTTATCAGTATTGTGATGGGGATGAAATCTCCATGGAAAGGGCTGAGTATAGAGCAGAGGTACCTTTGTACCTCTGCAGTTTATTTTGGAGGATTTTCAGTTGTTCTAACAAGCTGACTGTCTCCTGGCATCTCTCAGTGTGCACTGGCGATCTCCATGCTTCATCAGGATCAGGCCATTGGAGTTGTAGCTGATCTGTAGCTTAGGCAGCGCTCGATGCAAAGGGAACTTGGCGAAGATCCTTTGCAGCTGCCTCAAGGCAGAGTTAGTTCAGGACCCAGAAGGAGCATTATCTACAGTTGAATATGAAAATATTTGTGTCTGTTGCGGTTTAACCCCAACTGGCAACTAAGCACCACCCAGCTGCTCACTCACTCCCCCCGGTGGGATAGGGGAGAAAATTGAAAGGGTAAAAGTGAGAAAACTCATGAGTTGAGATAAAAACAGTTTAATAAGCAAAGCAAAAGCCATGCATGAGCAAGCAAAGCAAAACAAGCAATTCATTTGCTCCTTCCTATTGAAAGGGAGGTGTTCAGCCATCTCCAGGAAAGCAGGGCTCCATCACATTTAACGGTTACTTGGGAAGACAACCATCATCACTCCGAACATCCCACCCCTTCCATTTTCTTCCCCCAGCTTTATATGCTGAGCATGACTCATATGGTGTGGAATCTCCCTTGGTCAGTTGGAGTCAGGTGTCCCAGCTGTGTCCCCTCCCAAATCCTTGTGCACCCCCAGCCTCCTCGCTGGTGGGGTGGTGTGAAAAGCAGAAAAGACCTTGACTTACTGCAAGCACCGCTCAGCAGCAGCTAAAACATCAGTCTGCTATCAACATTCTTCTCATCCTAAACGCAAAACACAATATTATACCAACTACTGTGAAGAAAATTATCCCAGCCAAAACCAGGACAGTGTCCATGCAAGAGTTTATCTTAACACTGTTGAATTATATCCATCCTGAACTAGAAAAGTCTACTGCCTTGAATATAAGGCCCCTTGACTGTGTTGAGCAGCTTATCCATATTTGTTCTCTTTGAAAATATTTTGTTAGCAGAGTCACTTACTTCTCAGAGCTGAGGAATACCAGACAAACAAGGCAGTGTGTGCATTTCTGGAGGAATACTTCTTATACCTAAAGGATTTGGTGGCCAATGACAAATTTCAGCAACAGCCTTCTGGAATGGGTGTGGTTATTCCCGTTTTTTTGACTAAGGAACTAGAAAAATTGTGACTTTCAAGTGACTTTCCGAGGCATAGACTTTCCAGGGCACTGTTTCGTCTGCCCTCTAAAGTCTGGCTCACCCTTTGAATCGATGTGGTCGGACTGGCAATGCCAAAGCTGAAGGAACAACTGTGGACTTCCACAGCTGAGAAAACTATGTAGATTAATAATATATTTGGTTTACAATTAGCACATGAAAACACAGTGTATATTCCTATTACTTGAAGCAACTGAGGAGGAAATAAATCTCTCTCAAGTTCAGTTGTTGTTTTTTGTTTTTTGTTTTTTTTTTTCATTTTGGATTTTCATTTCAGAAGACACTTTTTCTTTAAGGTTACAAAACAAATTTTATTTTTTAGTGTATCTCTGGGTTCAATCACTGTTTTCCTTTTTAACACACTTTGCCCATTGCCGTCTCTCAATGATACCAAGGTATTTGTTTTTTAACAATGTCCCCAACACATGAAATTTTTTTAATGGTTTTGTGTATATAATGGATTTGAAACTCTCTCTCTTTTAAACTGTGCTGCTCCTGACACATACAGCAGCACTGCAGAGGAGGTGGAAATGGAAAACACGATGCCAATGAGCTCCCTGCCCACTAAGCATCACGCCTGCAGGTGACCCTCTCCATCCTTATCCTTCCCCAGTGCCAGCACAGGGACTGGACCCATCCAGGGAGAGGACACAAGTCCAGCATGGCTCTTCTGAGGAAGAGGAGGTCATGGACACACTCCCATAGTTTTTAGCACAGAGAAAAAATTACTGCTGTGTGTGGCCTTCTCCACTTCTGGCTACTGTATTATTGCAGCAGTTTAATCCCAAATGTATTGGTGCTCTCTCATTTTTTTGACAACTCCAAAGTGAAAACTTACTTTTCTCTTTTCTTCATTTTAGAGAAAAATCCAGAAAATACCCTACACAAATGAATGTCAAAGATTAAACTCTTTTGAATCATTTTCAGTAATCTGCAGATTTCTATCATGCAGTGGCTATTAAAGTCTGCATTCAAAACATTTCTCTAGAGAACCCTCTCAGGTTGTGACATGGTTAAATGATAACTAAAAATTAGGAATATTTTCAATATCTGCTTCAGAAATTTAATTATGTCATGATTCAAAATTCATAGGCTTCAGTATCTGTAAGAATGCTACTTAATTTCCTGCAAATGCTATTGGACTTATGTTCCAATCAGCTGGAATGTTTTATGCCTAATCATGTGGTGCTCAGTGCCCATAATTAACAATTGTGTGTCAATTTGTTAAGCACCATAAAAGAAAAATGGCAACACAAACTGTACTGTCATTTTCCTGTGGGTCAGCAAATATTTTTCATTATAAATCCCATTTTCCAGAGGGCTTCCTGAGATTACTTTGGTATTTTAATCATTTAAAAACAAACAGTAACCGGTTTGTAATTACATTCATTTGTGATTGGAAACTCTTTTGGATACATGTATTTTAGTTTAACTTATGGTTTGTAAATAAGAGAGAGCAATGTTCCTTCTACAGGCTGTCAGAAATATCTGGCAGGTGGATAAATTGTCCTTTTTGTTTCTGGGTAGATGCTGGTCTGGTGAGCTGCCTCTGCTCCCACTTTGTCATGGGGGTCTTTGTCAGGTGCTCGGCACCTCGGAGGATCAGGACCTGCTCTGTTTATCTCATTGCAGCTGTTCTTTTCCCTTTTTCACTTTGATTTCTCAATTCATTCCCAGGGCTGATAACTATATAAGTGAGAGTAGGACATGATCATTGCATTAATTTCTCAGTACCTTGACATTAAATCGCAATCAGGCATCCAAAGGGGGATAATTAAAATGAACAAACAAATGAAATAAATCAATGGTTCCAGCAATCAGCTGCACATCCCCTGCTAGTGGCGTAGAACTGTTGTCATCACATCAGTTTTCTTCAAAAGGTGAAAAATCCTTCCTAACCCCAGTCTGTGTAGCAGGAAATCGGACTTCAACAGTGTCAAGTGTTGAACAGGTTAAGACATTTAGTCTAATATGCTTCACCAGACTATCATGTGTAAGTACAGTTGACAGAATATATGACAGCTCTATAGACCACTGGATTTCTATCCTGCCTGCTGAATTTGCCCGTCTCAGTATACATCTGTGGTTTCTGGGGGGAACAGGTTTGTAAGCAGAGTTTTGGAACTTGCTACATTCATTTTGTATCACCATCACCTTCTTCAGTCAGAAATCTCAGTACAGCAATGCTGGTTTAAAAGCAGAGGTTAGTTTTTCCTTATTTATAGTGGAGTAATACTCCTATAAGACCTATACACAGAACACATGTAAAGTAAAAAATACTCTCCTTGAAAATTATGAATATGGACTAGTTTGTACATTTTCTAGCATTGGTGGGGTTTTTTTTTCATTTTATTTTTTTTTTCCCCTATCTAATGTTTATTGGTTGCCCTATAAAACTTCCAGTTATAGCTGTTGAAATTGCTGGACACCAGGCACAGTACCAGGGGGTGAAGAGACTGTTCTGCTTTCACAGACAAGACTAGTATCTTGCTAATCCCAGCTGGTGACCCAATATGACTACTTTTATATGCCCGTAGAGCAAAGAAAATATGGAAGAACCTGTTTTAGTGGATAAAAAAAAATGTAGAAATTCTTTTGGCTACTTGGCTGCCTTGAAAGTGAGGTGACTGAACTGAACTGAAGTCATAACAACTGAAGAATAAGGGATCAGTGTGGCTAATGTGGGAAGCTGGGATTTGTTTGTGGATTTTCTGTAATACATTTAAATTTTGTGTATGATTTGTAGTCACTTGCTGAACCAGAAAGCAAATGCAATTGAAAAGGAGGGAAAAGGTGGGCGAATTATTCTTGAATGTGAAATGGTGCATCTCCACCCTATTTCGAAAGAACCACTTGCTGGGGATGGAGTAGCTGCAATTGCAAGGCTCTCTCTGAGTATATGAGCCTTCTGATAACGCTGTCACATAAATGCCACATATTGGCTCATTCCGTGGATTCTTTTCTCACTGGGAACTGTACTGAAACTTCTAAGAGGTTTATGAAACTGCTACTAGACAGAAATATTTTTTCTAAATGGGATTAAGTCCAAGATTCAGTCTTTAAAGATTCCTTACGTTCCTTAAACTATCACAGTCCATTGCCCATGTGTCTATGCCCACATTTATTTTCTTAACACTCTTCTTTAAAATTATTGGTAAAAACTTGACTTTTGTTTTTGATTTCTTTTTTGATCTTTCTGGTGTACTTCCCCCTTCTATTCCAAATGTCTTTGACTTCTCTACCCTCTCTTACTTTTCACACAGAAATTAAATACTATTCCAACAGAGTACAGCAGAAATAAAAACTGTATCTTTTGATGTGATGATATATCCCAGCACATTGGACCAACATTCAGAATAAATCCTTACTTTATGCTGGATGACTCATATCAGGAAACAACTTTTTGTAATGTATATGTTTTTGTGTAAATATTAAATGTCACCTCTGTGTTATAGATATCAGGTGTGTGTTTATGACAGAGCACTGACCACAGTATCATTCAATAAGCAAGGTTGTCAGTGTAGTACTACAGTTGAGATTTAAACAATTTCTTCTTGATAACTTAGTTTGGAGCTGTTGTAGTCACATATCTCTTTTTATGCTTCTGGTGTTGGATCTGTGTATTTCAGGTGGATCTTAGGAGAACTGTGCAGTTGCAGAGATTGAAAATAAGCTTCAGACTCTACTAGCTCAAAATCAGGCCGGGGTGGTAGCTGCGAAGTGCCATAACTGTCTGACAACAGGTCAGATGACCACAGAAAGGTCTCATTCCAGCTCATAGTGAAAGTGGACTTTATCATATAAAATGCAAACAGCAGTTATCGAAATCCTTGACTTTGTCTTTGCCCAAGATTTGGGAATGGACATTAAAAACTAGGACTTAGCATCTTCGCTCAGCAGGGAGAGGAAAGAAGAACAGATCTGGGATGTAAGGCTTGAACCATATGTTGGTGCATGGAATTCAGGGGCATACAGTCTCTTCATGTAGGGTTCATTTTAGAAGTATTTGAGGCCTTTTCCTTACACTTTTCCCATTAGAAGGCTGTTTCCAAACCCAGGAACTTTATTTGCATTCCTAGCCTAAATATATTCATGAACAACCTTTATCCATTTGTTTTGTGACACCATTACCTTCTGTCTTGATTAGTTCTTTATTAATAATTAATAGGTTATTAATTAATATTTAATTGAGAGCAAACATATCCTCCCTTACCTTTCCCCTTAGCTGTTCCTCTTCATTTTGCCAGACTAAACAATCTAAGCTCCTCTAATCTCCCCTCAAGAAAAAAACCTCTTTCCAAACTGATTTTTTTAGCCTTTTTCTACACCTGGTCCATTTTCATTTTATGATGACGATGGTGAAACTCCAGCTTGCAAAATGCACGTGGCTCATCAGCTCTTGCAATGTGTCTCTTTTGCAGTATTGCTGCCCAAAATGCAAGAGAAGTGTCTCGCCAGCACTACAAAGTAAGAAAATAGAATAAATAGGCATAGGCTTGATGTACAATGCTCTGACATTTGTGATTCTTCTAGTATGAAGCAGCAACTTCCAGCCATGCTGTGTAGTCAGTCCATTGTGCTGGCAGGAGCTCTGGACTGAGGATGCAGGAACAAGGTAGGACGTGGTATTTGAGCAGGGAGATGTGCAACAGGAGGGAAGGAGGGAGGCTGGTAAGATTGAAGCAATATTGTGGAGAGGTGTAGGGCAGAAAATATGAAGGCGAGGGGGCTGCATCCCTTGGACTGTTAATGTTTTTCAATGGGTTTATAGACCACTGCGCAGATGAAACATTAATAAATGTAGTCTGGAGGCCAGCTGTCCTGCTAGCTTTAGCACCCTAGGATGTGTTGATATGGCAGACTGCAGTAACACCTCAGCTGTGTGAACAAACTAGCTGTGATGCTGGGAGGCTGTTTTAGTGTGATATTCCACCCGGGCTGATTAGCCCTTCTCACATAGCCTGGCTGCTCCCTGTGCCCAGGCTGGCTGCTATGATCAGCCTAACCTTGGATATCACAGCCAAGCTTTGTAGGCTTAGATGATGGGCATATAAACAGTAGAAAAATCTCCCAGAGTCTTGAATGTTTGTCAGGTACGTAAATATCTCAGATTATTTTCCTTAAATTATCCCTATGGGGATCATTTATGCAGCAGTTTTATAACTAGTTTCTGCATAAAATATAGTCCTGGTACTCAGGTTATCTTTTATGTAGTCAAACATTTTCTTGTTTGCATGCTAATCTAAACTCTTCATCACTGAATAACTTCAGCAGCTGCAGTGTGGTTTTCTTATGGTGCTTTGCTTTGGAAAAGAAAATGAATGTGTCTGCTTTTCTTAATCATAAATTCAGTCTCCTGTTTCTTTGTTATAATTCTTTTGATGTGAACAAAACTCCAAATCCGTTTTTTGTGGAATTTAAATAGCAAGTATATTTAAGAACTTCATATGTGTTAACAGTGAATCCTCTGCAACTGGATGCTTAGTAAAAGCTGGGGCAATGCCTGTGTTTAAAGCATTCTTTCATTTTTCATGCTTTACTTTTGATTGTGCCTGAGATATCGTTTCCAGCCTCGAAATAAGTACAGGATTTGCTGTTCCAAAGTGGTAAAGTGATCAATTCAGACTTCTAGTTTACTTGCTTCAGGGGCCTCTTTTTAATATGTCATAGAGAAGTATAACCCTAGTAAAGGAGCCTGGAAGATATAGGGACCCTGGATGACATAGGATTTCCAGTTTGCTGGAGTATGTTGGGCTGTGCCAAAATTTAGGATGTAAGTCTGTCTCACTGCAGAGTACATCACGTCATGGCAATGAAGAGTAACACTTCTGTATCAGGCACACCCATCCTATAATGTGAGGGCTGCAGCAAAGCTCAAGTGCTTAACAAGCAGCTATCATTAGGTCTGCACCTATGTGTGCTATATGTACAACACTGCACGTTCCTGAGGCTTTGTTAGCCCAGATTTCCAAACTCTCAATTGCAACGTACTTGCATGTCATCCCAGCTTCTAAACTAACCTGTGTTTAATTTGCCACCATTTAAACTGTTTATGCCCTGATGACTACCCTCATGGTTATGAATGGTCGGCTGCTTCCTGGCCAGACAGCAGTGAGATACTTGCACCTATAGGCTGAGTATAGAAGCATTGGTATCCCTCAGCTCTTCCTTTGGGGTGCAAAGCAAGTAGATCACTGATGTAGGGTCACTGCAAGCATTTGTTTGGGCCCAAACCATTTATTTTCACCTAGTCAATGGTACGAGGGATGCTGAAGGTAAAATAATGGTAATTCTCTTACGCAGGCTACAACGAGCAGGGCAGATGCCTTTCCCCTCAGAAACTGTGCCCAAGGAATGCCTCAGGGAGTGAGAAAGGGACTTCACTGTGGCACAAGACACCTTTGGGGCCCAAAACTGCTGCCACAGCAGCATTTATAACCCAGTAGTAGTCCAAGACCCAAGTCAGGACAAGGTATCGACTGAGTGAGGGATTTGGGTATCCCAGAGGTAGGTATAAAACCTGTCTTTAGGAACTAGCAAGCCTGAGTCTAATGCAGGGCATGACTTGGTCTTTTCTGTGCTTGTGGTTGAGCAAGATCTAAGCTCTAGTTATTGTTAATGTCACTTTTTGATGGTATGTATATCTTCCACAGCTGGCAAAGCCACTGAGACATAGTATTGTGTAGTACCCATAATGCCAGTTCAGAGTTACCTTCTGTAATCTAACCACACCTCTGATTTGGGGTTTTTTTTTTCCATCTTTTCATTTCCCCCGCGCCCCCTCTGTAAAGCTTTAAATTCCAGATTGACAAAAAAAAAACTGGAAGTCTCTGCTCTAACAATATCTGCAATGATATTTGAATCAAATGAATAATGCACATTTGTACTCATGGCCTGAAATGTCCTAGTTTATGTGATGGATTAATCACCTTTTCCTTATGAGTTATGTCATCACTTCCAAAATAATAGCTTAGTTTATATAAAGCATCTGAAGCCATAGACAGCTGCTTTATTAACTGCTTGTTCATAGCAACTCTATGAAAATAGAATTTTAGTTAGTGGTAATGGTTAAAGAAGTTAGAAAAAAAACCAAACAACCCCAAGAGGCCCCAGTTTACTTGAAGTGACCACTTTCATCAAGACGTGGTCATAATTTTTTAATTATATTTGTCTGGTTTGTGTATGGGACTTGTTGAATAAAGTAATCGTGTTCACAGTTAATCAAGATGTATATGATTCCTCTTCAAAAGTAGGGAAGCCAAATAGTGGCAGATGTATATCTTATTTCAGCTGTGTCCTGTATTTAAAGAAAAAACAGCTGGGAGCAATAGTTATTATCATTAGTGACACTCAGCCAACATATGCAGTCTTTTGGACTCCACTATAAATATGAAAATCACAGTTCGCAAAATACAGGGAACAAATGTTTTTTATAATAACTCATCCCTGGCACCAAATATGAATATTTTAATTGAAGCTGTAAATGAGCACATTACAAAACTGAATAATTTTAGATTAGGGTAATTACCATGTGGGTTTCAAGGGGTGGAGGAATAACAGGACTTTTGCAAACTGTTCCCAAATTCATCTTTGATAGGAGAAAGGAATAGAGGAAGACCTGAAACAGGGAAGCATTTGTAAAGGTAAAAAAAAAAATAAAAAAGAAAAAGAAAAAGAAGTAACTACTATTAAATGATTGTTTCGGTTTTGCTCTCTGAGGTATAATAAATATTGTCCAAAAGGCAAAATGTGCAATTCTGGAAGACAGACTCAAAACACTACAATCAAATCCTCCAGCCTGCTGAGAATGTTCAGACTACCATAATTTAGAGTTTGTCATTAATAGCTGACACACTTTACTGACATATTTCTTTTTCCATCATGTATATAAAATTTTAATCATATTGATCTTAGCATACTAAAAGCATGATCATTTGCTAGGAAATTTCATTGGGAAGGAATAAATACATTGAAAAAATACAGTTTTGAATTCTGAAAGACAACTTTAGACTTCCAGAAATGTATTTTCTGTGACATTTACAGTTTTCCATCATCTTCATGTAGGACTGTGACGTGTAAGCTCTTTTCCCAGCACAATTTTGGGTTATAATTCTAAGTCTCCAATATCATGTTCCAGAGTAAATAAAAAGAAATCAAATTTCTGTTGAGTCAACCTATTTTTTTCTGTTCAGAGTCAACTTCTGATTTTTTATGTAGTGGACTAGTACCATTGACTAGTGACTGAAAGGCTAATACAAATTCAGGAACAGCCACACTGGGTCAGATCAAAAGTCGATCTAACCCAATTCTCAGTCTTCAGCTTTGAAATTAATGCCTGGGAAAAAGTACAAGAAGAGGGCAGGCAGGTATGGTTATTTCCAAAAAATACTTTGTATTGCCTCACTTCATTGCTCAAAGACTAGCTGAACCAGAGGTGATAGCCCTTGACAGGTTATCATTCCTATGAATTGGTCCAGTCAGCTTTTCAGTACATGTAAACTTCTAGCAGTTACAGCTCCCCATGGCAAGGACTTGCACACAATTTAACCATGTGCTGTATGAAGAACCACATCTTTTTGTTATTTCTGAATCCCATCCTCAGCCGTCTCTTTCCCAGGCTGAAAAGTCCCTCTATGCATAGATTTTTTTTGCCTGGGAGCTGTTCCATGCCATTGAGTGTACTTGCCACCTCCTCTCAGTTTATTCAATTTTACCTTGTCTTTTTAGAGTGAATAAACCAGGAGGTAAGGCTGAAATTTTTACAATGAGAGAATGATATTTCTGTTTGTTTTCTTTTCCTTTCCTTTTAATATTACTAGAAACTAGTAATATGAGTTACTTTCATGAGCACTGAGCTGAGCTGTTTGTAGGACTGACTGTTGTGCCTCTGAGATCTCATTTGTGAGACATCATCACCCTGTGCGTAAAGTCATTATTGTTGACTTTTTCCCTGATGTCCAGCCCTCTAAATTTATCTGTCTTCATTTTTACCTGCTATTTTATTGCTTGGTGCCCAAATCTCATAGACCACACCTATATTAGTGGTGTAGGAGCAGTAGTAGTGCTTTTGAAGCAAATCTCCTGGTCACCTCCACTTACTGTGCATTTGTACACACTGAAGATGATCTGAGAGCCCATGGACTGCACTCCTTCAGAAGTGCAACTTGATTGCCCTGTCTGCAGATGTTCAATCCATAAGAGCAGACTGGAACTAGTCCAAATTAAGACCACACCTATATTAGTGGTGTAGGAGCAGTAGTAGTGCTTTTGAAGCAAATCTCCTGGTCACCTCCACTTACTGTGCATTTGTACACACTGAAGATGATCTGAGAGCCCATGGACTGCACTCCTTCAGAAGTGCAACTTGATTGCCCTGTCTGCAGATGTTCAATCCATAAGAGCAGACTGGAACTAGTCCAAATTAAATTAAACACTGTCTGCAGATGTTCAATCCATAAGAGCAGATTGGAACTAGTACAAATTAAATTAAAAAAAAAAAACAACCCCAAAACACAAAACAAAACAAAACAAAACAAACCCAAAAACAAAAAACGACAAACAAACAACAAAACAATCCTGAAATGTGGATCATGTATGGTCTTCAGCAGCAACTGTTTCAGTGTACAGCTCTGCTCCTGTTTATCCTCATTACTTCCTAGTTTTTATATGGGTTCAAGTCCTACTTCTCCAGTTGCCTTCGTCTTTACTATCCAGAGTAAATTAGTGTCATCTACAAGCTTTGTTACCATGCTGATTACTGGGTTTCCCCCTTCCCCTAAGCACATTAGTAACTTGCAGTAGGAAAGGAGGTGTTAAAAACCCCCTACTTTTTAATGGAAAATATTTTGTAGTTTTGAGGTCAGGATATCAGACCAACATCACTGAGTAGAGATGCCTTTTCCTTGTAGATCTTCATGCATGTACCATTTCTGACCAACTGTCTTCTATTACTGTGACTGACAATTTGAGTCTTTCTTAAAAACTAACAAAATAAATTGTAAAAAGGAACCTTGGCTGTTTCCTGCAGTTTTTTTGTGAATTTGCATACATGTGAAGAAGCACGTTCAAGGTGAATATTTCAGTGCCTGCTTTCAGTGCCTTGAAAATTGTCATAATCAATGACTGATCTTTGACATTTGATTTAGTGGGAAAGAAAAACAGGGACTGGTCTTGAATGAATGAAATGCTGAGGAGTGGTGAACAAGCTGGTGTAGTTAATATACATTATGTCACTAACCTTGTGGTGACAGCAGTGATTATGATATAAAACCTTTTTAACTTGCAAGATTATCACATTTCTCAGTACTCTATTTTTCCATTTCAATAGGCAAAATTTAACTTATTGGCGCATTTGATTGGGGATCTGAAGAAACCAATTTTCTACTCTTTTTGAGATGGAAACTAATCTCACTGGACTTCTATTTAAGAACTCTTGACAATGCTTATATTTCATTTTAGGAAATTGTTTTCATTACTTCAGTCTGCTCAACCAAAAACTTCCAGGCACTTTATTCAACTTCAGATACGCAGAGTAGGATAAATACATAAACTGGTGGTGTGCAGTGATTTATGATTAATTTAACCTTTTACTGTTTTGATGTCTAGTTTTTCCCATTTGCCAAACTGAGGACAGAAGTAGCCATGGTGAAGGAGTAAAAAAAGGAAAATAAAGTGCTGTACTCATCCTTCTATGGAACAGGGATCTGAGAACTCCTCCCTCTTCCATGAAACTTCTGATTACTGCAAAGCCATAACTGGCCTCATAAATATAACAGGATCTGTGATACAGTGCTTCTTGGTGTCTGGTCTGTTAAACTCTTGTAACTAATTATATGAAATCCACTTTGAGATTGGAGACAAACATTCTAATCTGGAGAATCTTTCAGGCATATATTTTTAGAATACTTAATAGAAAATAAACCTAGTATTGTTATTATATTGAGTAACAGCCTCTCCTTTGTCAAATGACAAACGTACTTCACAACCACAATCTTCTTTGCAGTTGTTCTGCCAAAACTGCTAATAAATTAAATCCTTATTGTCAGGAATATTTATAACACATTTTGCTTCATTCTTGAGCTACGTGCTTTCTTTTTTTTAGTACAGTTACAAAATTAACATACTTCTGTTACATATTTATAAACTTTAAATATTATTAACTTCGAATCACAGAATTAAGTGCTAACCCTGATTATTCTTTTATTGTGAGAATAGAATAAGCATGTGTGCATTTAGTTTACAAGATAACATCTGCTGCGGAGGGTGCCAAACAGCCAGCTATTCTGCAAACTGTGTGCCAGAAGATGACTTTTAAACTGAAATCTGTGCTTCAAAGACAATGCTGCAATGCTTGGACAGAATTCATAGGATGTGCTCTGCAAGGGGACCGCGGCCATGCTGTCAATGGGCAGGAGGCATGCTCCCCCCACAGCTCTTTTGTCGTACAAACAGGGTTAGGCACCTGATATTCTCTATTCTTGTAGACATTGATAGAGTGGTGGAGATAGGACTCCACTGAGTCTCTGACCCCTTCAAGTAACTACCATGTTAGGGGTGTCAATGAGAGACAGACCGTGCCTGCTTACTCCCTGTTTGCATTAGAGGTAGCTCTAGCTCAGTATAGATCCGGGACACTGAGTTTTTGTGTCTGCTGTTCTCCCCTCTCAATTCACTACCAGGTGTTCAAGCACAGCCTCTGAGGCACACTGGTCCCATCCACTGTTAGCATGGGGCAGGATTTGTCCATTGCTTTAGCGGTTCCTGTCACAGATACCCAGGAACGGTCTTGAGACAACTGCACTTCAAAATCCATTTGCAGACTGGTGATTAATTTTCACTGTTAGCATTCAGGAGTCCACAGTGCCTTCTGAACCAGCAGATGTTAAAACACAAGCCCTATTCACTAGACACTGTCCTGACATTAAATATACATGTTTTTCCTCTTCCTTTGAGAAGGCAAGTCTGTGGGAGCGTTACTCAACCTGAAAGCAACTGATGCTGCTTTTTGGTGGAAATAAGCCTGGAATGACAGACGCTCTTGGTCTGGCACTACCCAAAGCATTAGAACAGAGAAAGGCTAAAAACCAGCAAATCGTTGAAACATCAGATGTGAAATCAAGATTTTGGAGGTACAGAAGTCTCTAACTGAGTTCATATGGTTTTTTAGACATTAGCAGCTTTCCTTTCTTTCCCAGAAAGCTTTATCTTCAGCCCCTGAATTCCCTTGGCACACCAGTTGATCTTTTCTGTGATCAGACTGAATCTAAAGTTTCCCTTTTTAGCAACTTGAATGAATCTTAGTGTGTCCTATCTGAACAGTTCTGCTGCCATAGAGCAGCATACATGGTTTAAACGTATTTATGTTATTATTTAAAAAGAACTTAAGTGGCCAAATAACAAATCCACGTGATCTGCTGGTGAGCAATTTGCTTATAGTTGAGAGTGAACTATATATAGTTGTGAAAGGCATGTAAGAATTGAAGCAACAGTAATTCAAAGAGCATTTACATGCAATCAGACAAGGGGACAGTTAAAACCCTGCAGACATGGAGACACTGTAATCCCAGACCCTCCAGATGGGACAGTGTAGACTTGCTTTTAGCTATATCACAACCACATGAATACTAATAGAAAATTTACTTTACTCTTTTTTTTTTTTTTTCAAATTGTTTGAAATAAGTTTTTTCCTTCCCCAATTTTTTCCGTCTCTCCTAGTGTATAATTTCTCTTTCCTTATGTAGTTAATCTATTCAGAAAAAGAAGCTTTTTTTTTATGATCTGGAGCAGAATTCTTGAGTTCATACTGCTCATTCTTCAAGCACTCTGTTCTGGCCCAGAGGTTAGTGTAATTCATGTTACCACAGTGTTGGAAAATATTGTTGGAAAGAGAAGTTTCAGTTGTAATAGAGCAGTACTGCCTTCACACTGCATCTTTGGAAAAATAATGTATTTCTAACAATGCTACATGGAAACTCAGCTGGACTTGACTGTATAGCAGTATGTACTTCATGTTAGATCTGAATTTAATCTGACTGTAGTCAACCAAAAGCAGATGCAGCATTAGTCATACAAGTGGCATATAAATAATAAAGGCAGCCACTTTGCTGGGACAGTCTTTAACAAAACACATCTTTCCTATTCAATTTTCAGATTGTTATGTTGTTCTAAGGGACTGATGACAAATGATCAGGCCATTTTGATGAGAGTTTCTGATTGACATTAGATTTCATTAGAGGCATTAGTATTGAAGGGAAAGGTCACAGGTTGGTCATGGTTCATTCTACCTGCCTATCTCACTCAGCAACAACCAGGAAATGTCCAGTGATTTTCTGTTTTTCTGCTCCTTTTAACATTTTAATATTTTAGATGGGTAAAGTGCAAGTTAATCATGTTTATGCATTAATAAAAGGTACATAAAGCGTTTCAGTTATTTCAGTAGAATGAAATTATTTCAGAGATGTGGTAATAACCTTAACCGATGTTTTGAATACACTTCATATAAATTATGGGCTAGAAGTCATGTTTTGTAAGCATCCACCACTAACTGGCATGTTTGCTAATTCTTGCAGCCACTCTGAGCATATGCCGGTAGCTCTCCTGCATTTTCCAAATTTTTCCATATCGTGTACCTTCTATTGCAAATAGCACACCTACTCCAATTTTCCCTTCCCAAGCAAAGCCTCCATAGTTTGGAAAATGTGTTTTTAAAACAGCAAGGATCATTCAGTTTCTTTCTGAGGATGGTGGTTTTATTGCCTGTGTGGATTTCTGACCAGAGTCCATCAGGTGCTCAGAGATGAGAGGAATCTCCTCCTGTTGCAGTTCCTACTTGCTCCATCTCTATGCAGAGTGGTTTTCAGGCTTACAGGTGGAGGCAGTGAATCTGAATATAGTGATTCTTTCTGCCCTGTTGGTACAGTAGAAGAAAGAATATATTAACCTGTCTTTTGTCATTTGAATCAGGATGACCCACGTTGAACGGTGGACCACTCACTCAAGCATTGTATCCAGAAATAAAACAGGCAGAAGAAAAAAAATGAAAGGTCTAGCTCAGAGGAAGAGCTGTTTAATTCTATAGTGCATTTTGAAATGTACCTGTGTGAAAAAGTAAGGGCTTGACCAGTTCAAGTAAAATAAACTGATCTTTATCTGATAGAGCAGTCTTCTTCCCCCAAATTAGTGCTAAACTCCATCTACAGTAAATCCTACTATAATCTGTAGTAAATATTTGAACTCTTCTTAGAGTTGGGATTGTTCAACCTGGAGAATAGAAGGCTCCAGGGAGACCTTCTAGCGGCCTTCCAACACCTGCATGGGCCTACAGGAAGGCTGGGGAGGGACTTTTTACAAGGGCAGGTAGTGATAGAACAAGGGGAAATGGCTTTAAACGGGAAGAGGGCAGGTTTAGATGAGATATTAGGAAGAAATCATTTCCTATGAGGGCGGTGAGACACTGGAACAGGTTGCCCAGAGAAGCTGTGGATGCCCCCTCCCTGGAAGTGTTTAAGGCCAGGCTGGATGAGGCTTTGAGCAACCTGGTCTAGTGGAATGTCTCCCTGCTGATGGCAGAGGGTTGGAACGAGATGATCTTTAAGGTCCCTTCCAACCCAAACCATTCTATGACTCTGTGATTCTTCTTCTTTCTCAATAAATGATGACTGTATTAAGTAAATATTCAGCCATTACATACCATATCTATTTTGGCTTCTTTCCCCACTTGTGGCTTTGAGCACACTACAAAAAATCTCAAAGCTGTGTTTGGCTCTCCCATGCTTTCCACTTTTTTCTATGTAAATATGCAGTTGAAATTTCCTGTTGTATATTTCTGAACTTGGCAGTGAAAAGGCAGTTTAAAAGCCAGTCTGTGCAGCTTACCAGAGGATAAAGGAAATGAGGAACAAGAACAGTCTATAGCTCCAGTATAGATGTGGTTACACAGCAGAACAGGATATTGCACTTTGCAAGTCAGATTTTCTGCACTTCTATAGACAAACATAAGGAAAAAAAAAAAAAAATCTAGTGACCAGAGGTCTTAATAGGCTGAAATTTTAGTTGGTCGTTAAAGGCTCCAGCGTCTGTTCTGAGAGGTAAGAAATGCTTTGGCTTTCTTTTATTAAGTTCTTTGGTGCAGAACTCCTTGCTGAGTTGAACACACAATAAAAACATTCTGTTTGGCATGTACATCCTTAGTGTGTTCATTATTGTAGGCAGAAAAAAACCCCCATCTTCCTGCAGTTTATAAGCTCCAGGCATAGGGGGAATATATATGTACTTGAAAGAACAGTATAAAAAAATGTAAAAAAATGATATTCCCTTATCTCAGCTGAAGGTAACAAAGCTTACGTACATAGCCATTGTTTTCTCTAATTCTTGACTAGCAGCTATTTTAGCTTCCACCCTCAACAATATATCTTGTTCTCTACAAGGTTTTTTCTCTCTCTAGTGAGAGCTCCTTTTGTTCCTAAACAAAACCCTGAAAAGGTCACATTGGAAATTTGAGTTCCAGGTAATTCAAACGTAAGCCTAAATTAAAAAAATTATGTGTCTGCAGCTTGCCAAGTGCTATTAGAATCTACAGTGTTAGTTTAGATTCAAGTCAAATAGAGTGTTATCCATTGGGAAATTATGCTTTCCTGAGAAGCATGTATAGATTTTTTCTTCCTGTATACCTTTCCAATAAATATTATGATAGCAAGATTCTGTTTCCCATGAATTCTTTATTTAGGTTAAGTATTACATGTGAACTCTGATTTCATGGTTTAATCCTGATCAAAGTAGTTGATTTTTTTTAGTTTACCTGGTAGAGAATTGTGTTAAAACATACAGCAGACTCACATGACAATCCTAATAAATGTGGTTTCTAATAACACAAGTCCAATTATATGGTGTCCTGGTAAGGAATAAAAATGAAAATATTTGAAATTCGAGTGGAAGAAGATTTTTGATTCTACTGTTCAGATCCTGATGGTCTCTGCCACTGTGCATGTAGACCAACTTCTGAACACAGGAAACGGCTCTCTTCTCTACTTTGATTCCTTTTTCGTTATACATCTAGTATCTGTTATAAACATAAATTTACATTTAAATCAGAAGAGTTGTAGGTAAAAATAGAGTGAGATCAGCACAGCTCTCTCTATTTCTGTGGGATACGTGAATGCATAACATCTCATAGGCTGTGGTTCATTTGGAAGCTGGTTGTCCATCCTGCAGTCCTATAGCCATCTGCTTCTGGACAAAGTGTAAGCTAACTAATAGCACTGAAAAGCACATCCATATAAAGATGACTGACATCAGTTGTGGGGTTGGGAGGCTTTGAGTTTTGGTCCAGACAGACTTTGAACACAGTATCAGAGTTGCAGAAGGGATTCCTGTGCCTATTGCCATACATCCAAGCATGCTGGCATTATGAGTGAAATTCTTCTCCTGTGTATTTTGCACTCAGGACGAAAGATAAACATGAAAAGTGTTAAAACTAGTAGACAGAATAGAATAGAGGATGTGTGTTGCTGAGCATCACTTAAAAGGCTGTTCTTCTCTGAAAGGTGTTGGTAAATACAGTGCTGTTTGACTCAGGAGATCTAATCCCAGAGTGTGTTCAGTGTGCTATCTTCAAATACTAAGAATACAAATAAAGGGGTTTTTTCCCTCTTATATTTTATTTGCATTAGCACAGCAGAGTCAACACGGCTAAACGTGAGCTCTCTATTCCTTTTCACCTGTCAATAATAGTTCTGCACATTCTGTTTACAAAGCCAAAATCATCCCCAGCGGTGTATTCCAATGCACTGGCTGCTGTACAACCAAGGCAGGGTGAAGGACAAGAGGCTGGAAAGGACAGGAGAGAGAAAATCTGACTCACACAATTACTATTTACTATGAGAACTAGGCAGAAGTTTTTCAGCTAATCTAGAAAATGCCAGTTTGATGAACTGGAAATATTACACCTGGAATGTGTGGGGTTTGATCATCTTTAAGAGCAAGGGAAGGCAACAATCTCAATCTGAATGAGAACATCAATTCTCTCTTGGTTTGTGGCTATCGTGCCATGGGCTATAGCAGGATTTCTACATTTCCTGGACAAGAAATGCCTGAATCAAGGAACTCAGAAATATAATGTAGTTTCTGACCCTGTTACAGAGACATGGAGGCCAAGCAAACCCCACCTTGTTTCAAAGCTTTTGAGCTCAGACTTGACCACATGTGTGATCTGCAATCAAGAGTATGTTTAAGGGAGAGTCATACAATGAGCATGTCTGGGGAGCAACACATTTTAAACATCGTTCTAGAAGTCTTACTAGTCCCATTGCCTTGGACTTATCTGGGAGTTGAATAACAAAGATGCAGAACTTGGCATGCTGAATATGAAGCACCCTGTCCTGGAGAAACAGGAAAGTTAGGAAGGTTTTGTGGCATTTCCTAAGCTGCTTCAAGATGTTCAGTTGAAGTCCACACAAGGTAACCATATTGATACTATTTAAAGAATGTTTTTGCACTATCAGATAAGGAAACAAAACAAAAGTGTCCAGCACACATTACTGCTGCTTCTTCCTCTCCTGATAAGGCTAGACTCAATCACATCCATCCCAGGCAACTGAAGAAGATTTCTAGGGGAAAACAAAAAGAAATGAGTCCATTTTCAAGATGCAACTACACAAATTCCTGGATAGTCCTGGGATGTCCTAACAAAAAAGTGGTATGTGCCACCAGTACCAGAAGCATAAAAGCTTTTTAACCCAGGCTGTTTTAATGGGGGCGAATAAAGGCATTCTTCAAGAGGAAGAAAGATCAATATAAAGAGTAAATAGTCTTCTGAAGCCCATTGGCAGGAAAAAAACAATTGCACTGGAATCTGCAAATAAAGGTATTGAATCAGCCTTAATGGTAAAATATGATTTTATTAATTAGGACTACCTGTCAAAACCCATTGAAAAACTGCCAGACCACTAAGAGAAGAGTTCATGTCCCTAGTCACCAAGGTCACTTTTTAGCTGGAACATTCCTGTGGGCATCCTGGAATGCAGCAGCACAGCCCCAGGCCTGAGTGACATCGATCGCAATGCACAGATCATATTGGCTTTACTCCTCTGAAACCCCTAAAAAACGACAACTGGCAATGTTTTGGCCTTCCAGATTGTTCATTGATATGCATGTGAGTAACTGAAATGCATCTCACTCATCTCAGTGCAGCCTTCATGTTTTTGGGGATGTATATATACCTGCTCTCTTACAGAGACAATATACACCAGACAATATACACCCATCAAGGGTGAAAACCTCACGATCATTTTTACAGGGCAGCAGACCTCGTGTTGTCATCTGTCCCCTATGGCTTCAAAGTATCAGATTTGACTGCTTATCTAAATGCAAAGATGAGCCATGCCATCTTATATTTATCCCTTTCCCAGCCTGTGTTGCCCTTTTACTCCATGTGTCAAGTTTTTCAGGAAATAATATATTATTGCTGCTTCTTGTTCCTATGCTTCCTGGGCACCTGGATGTTTTGCAACATGTCCCAAACTTTTTGTAATGCATAGGTAAATATTGCAACTGAAAAACATAACACAAAGTGGCTTTCTTCATGATTCAGAGTGTGCTATGAGCTGGCTGGTAAGATTCCACCATCAAGGAAAAAGTTTAATAAGGATTCAGGCTGCTTAAGTAGCTTCTCCCAGAAATGTGCCTCTTGGTAACAAATTTATTGAAGTAGTGGAGTTGTCCTAATTACCTATTACTATGTTAGTGCATCCAAGAGAGAATTGAAGTTGGGTCCAACTGCAATGCCAACAAAATTTTTAGGAAGGATTTACTGCTGGGAAGCTGTAAGCTCTAGCATATGTTTGTGTATATGCATGTGTGTACATGCCCAGACACACAGTAAGACTGGCTTATTTGCAGAGCAGGCGCAGTTCTTTTAGCCATGCTGGACACATGCATCTTCTGTGGCCCCTCAGTCCAATCCTGTGCTACATTGCAGCTAGATGATGTTAGGATTTTGAGTGGATGGGTTGGTTAGTCCAGCCTTGTGCACCACGAGTTTAGAAACATGAGAGCATGAAGGGCACCACAGCCATGGTCAGTGCTCATCCCAGGCTTTGTACTGAGAGCTCCAGCACAGCGACTGAGAAGTTACTCACACAATCTTTCTTTATAAACCGCAGCCACTGAACAAGTAAGTAACTATCTTTTACTGTCAGCTGTGTTATGGAAATTAATTTTCTCACATTTTAAATCTTGTCTCCGTGCTTTTCCATTACTGTTTCCGAAAACTGTGATCTTCTTCAGTTGTTGTAGCCTGACCAGGTATTTATTAGCACAAGGGCAAATACTGAACACAATGCTGTGATGAATTTTATGTTTCAGCTGTTTTTCAAAAGGAACCTGTAAACCAAATAAATTTAGCCTGCAAACAAAGAAACCATAAAGCAGTCATAGATGTTGTTTCTTTTTAAGTACGGTGTAAATAAGGGTATTCATAAAAATTTTGTGGACTGTGTCTGCTATGTACCTTTTTTCTGTAATGTTATAGAAAAAAATTAATAACCCCTTTCCATAATCAAATAAAATATAGGATTTTTCCCTACTTTCATGGTGAAATAAATAAATTTTACGTATATCTATCTCTTATGTTCCCTATATGTGCATCAGTATATGTCTCCTCATAGCCTGTAAAAATAGATGTTGACTTTTGCATCACTGGTGATTAATTAGACTAGTCTCACAGAAAATATTAAAATCTTGACCATACAGTCACATCATACATGTGGGGACTGTGGTCACATGCGTTCAGGGACAACAGAAGATCATCTCTTTTCTCTTATGAGCATCTTTTATGTAGGTACATCATGTTTGCATAGCTATAACTTAGCACAATGAAGCCTTATGGTACTCAGTAAGATTTATTTTTCACCCTGGGGACTAACATTTTCAAGTTTTTTAAGGATTTCAGCTTTTATTACAAAAGATTTTACAGATTCTCAATAACTCTTTTGTAGTTAAGACACTGACAGTGGTTAAATTAGAAATTTGACATCTGTAAATTTGTAACAATAATTTATATACATGTAACAGCATATCAATTACTTGAAGTTACTGCTTCAGATGCTGCATGTCTTGCGCAGAAGTAAGAGCATTTCTAAGTGAATATAAGTTGAATACTTCTATCAGAATTAAAAAAATTATATCAAATTGGAAAAAGCTATTTTCTACAGCCTGATTGGGAGGTCTTTAAAAAAATCAAGACCTTCAGTGTTCACAAGCAGTTGCTGGGCATGTAATTGTGTTTAGTACCTGATCCATCTTCTCTGGCTGAGCAGCAGATTTGCTGTGGACTAAAATGAAGGATATTAGAGTAGCTCCAGTTTGTTAGACTTCTTTCACTTCATCTCTGGGAAAAGACTTCTGTCGTAAAGAGAACTTAAAAAAATACAATAAATACACGAAATGAAGTTTCCATCAGTCCTACCAGCATCCCCTTAACATATTCATATTGTGGGTAAGTCATACACATTTTCCAGGGTATCCTTTATGGCAGTGGTCATTATTTGCAGAGATCATGCAGCAGGAAAAGCCATGAGAGTGCTGTTCAGCAGAAACAAAGGAACGTCTCTTGTCAGTTTTGCATTGTACAATGTTCTCTGTTTGAAATGATAAGACTCAGTAAAAAGTACAATGCACTAAATGGTGGATGAAAAACTGCTTCATAAGTCTGGCCTTAAGCAGCCCACCTGTAAGCTCTCTCAGCAGATAACAGTGACTGAAGAAAGAAGTGAGAGGCGTTCTTCATGCAGAGCATAAAGTGAAATACCGAGAATATTTATCGTTTGTGTGTCCTTGGAAGTTCAATAAGATTGAGATACTACAAAATCAGAACAGCTTGGTCCTTAAAAAAGGAAAATAATATTTATCTGAAAAGATTTATCTTTTTTTTTTTAAAAAAAAAAATAATATGCAGTTTGGGGTATTTTTGTTTGTGGGATTTTTTTTGTGTGTGGACAGCTTAATTACCATGAAGTACTGGAAATACATTGTTTCTTTAAAGATGTTGCTTAAAAACAACTCAGGATCCCTGATCTTTTCTAATATAGCAGTTGTGGTGACAATCCACTCACTCAATTAGGAAGTTAGGGAGAAAAAAATGATTTATTTCTCAATGTTTCATTCTCTAGGTTACACAATCCTCGTCATGGTACACAGAAAATAACAGAAAGTTCAAGAGATTATGTTTAAGAAGAAAAATTAGAAAAAATAAATTATAGTAGAAAAAGAAATATAATTGTAGAAATTATAGATGTCTATTAATGATAATTACACTGGAAATTTCCTGGGCTTACTCCCATGCTTCTTTTGGGTTTTTCTGGCATTGAGTTGTTGTTGAGTTTTTCTATTTATATCCCCTTTCTTTCTTCCTTTCTGTTTTCTCCACCCTAGGCCCCCCTTAAGAAGTAGAAAAAACTATAAATGCTTTAATGATGCCTTTGTAGTACTAAACCACTTTTGAAGCACCTTTAAAGCTGTTCCTAAATACCTCAACCTTGCTAAATCACTTTAACAGTACATTCTTATCTGTGTATCTGTCAAAGT
The DNA here is from genome assembly GCF_000700745.2 of Antrostomus carolinensis. Classification (NCBI taxonomy): domain Eukaryota; kingdom Metazoa; phylum Chordata; class Aves; order Caprimulgiformes; family Caprimulgidae; genus Antrostomus; species Antrostomus carolinensis. The sequence continues at coordinate 47,855 of NW_010290354.1, read as the reverse complement.
AGGTAGTCATGGAGGCTTATCTGTGCATGTTCAATATCCTAAATCTGTCTAAGATAAGGACAACAAGGAAAAAGAAGTAGAAAATTGTAAGGTGTATGAAAATGTTAGAAATCCGGAGAAGAATTTACTTCTGTGCAAAATAATTTAATTTTAGTGTATTTAGTCTCTCTGTTTGAAAGGGTAAGTGACAGGTGGGTTTTATTTTGCCCACTTTTGGACCTCTCCAATGCAGATGTCTACAATGGCAATACTTGCCTGAAGTTCCGTGCATAGCCAGAGGGGAGAAATGGGCACGTCTAAAATAGGTCAGATGAACCAACTGCCAAAACCCACTGATTTCTCTCTTGTGTCTGTAAAAAGAGCCTCAGACAAATGCCTCAAATGTAAACATCTGCTTTGCAAATGTCCAGTGTTCATCAAGATGAACAATACTCGTTCTGTCTCACCGATATTGATTAGCAAAGCATATTAAGTGCTGCTGAGATACAAAGTTCCTGCTTTAAAAAAAAAAGTCACTCTCAGATCAGACACAGCAGAAAAAGAGTGGAACAAAGGCAAGATTTTATCTGTCTTTTGCAAATGGGAAATAGAGGCATGGTTAACAGAGGTTAAACCAGTTTCAGTTATCTGGAAATTAACCATCCCTGAGGTTAATGGGAGGGCTGAAACACTGAAATTCCTAGCATATGTCTATCCCAGTTGAGCTTTACCAAATACATCAATCTATTTTTGGCATCCAGGCTGGGATATTGATTTTTCAGGGTATTTTTGATAGAGTACAGGATGTTTTCATAGCATTTTATATGTTCCAAACACAATGGATGATGATGATTTCAGTCTACAGCTGTGCTCCTGCCATGTCACCCCCAACTCAAAATGAAGTCATTTGATTTGCATGGCTTGTCTGACACCCCAAAGATAATTTATAACTGCCAAATGCAGAAACTGACTCTCTCTCCTGAAATCCCGCTGCTTTTACATGCAGTCTTATTGCTGTAGTTTCACCTCCTTTGGTTTTCTGCAGCTAACTAGCTGTGAGTCCTGCAGGAAACAAAGTCTTCTTCATTTTGCAGCCTTAACCTAGTCAAGAAAAATAACCTATACTGAACTGCTGAATGCAGCAGACATTAACATATAATCCCATGCATAATCTGTATCATAATTATAGGGGATTTAATAAAAAATGTCTACATTGGGGTATTCCTTACCACCTGGGAGCTTGACTCTTAAGACTCTTTTCATGTATCTTCTTTTAAAATACAAACTGAGGAAAGGTATTTTACATATTACTGCTCACAGGCTAACCACAGTTTGAAATGTCTAGAGGTACAGTTTGTACCTCTCCCATTTAAGTTAGTGGAGCAACTGATGGTAATAATAAACATCAGACATTAAAAGAGGACTAAGACAATCATTTTCCTTGTGAGTTTTAGAGATATTTTGTAAAAACAGAGCATTGTGAGAACTCGAGCTCTCTAGGATCAATTCCAGGCTCTGAAGAGACATGTGTAACCATTACTTACAGACTCATTTGATTTTTATACCTTCCAAGCTGATCGTTATTCTGCCACTCAAACATTTTCTTCCTACTCCCCATCCCTTTTTTTATTCTTTTTTTCTGTCCTTTCTGCCCCTGGCCTCTTGCATCTTCTGTTTACCTTGGTCCCTCTTCCATCTGCTATTTACTTCTTTGCATACAATCAGGATGGTTAGGTTTAGTCTCCCCTATTTGAGTCATCTGAAACATAGACATTGGACATTTCAGCCAGCCTCTCAGAGCTTCCTCTACGTTCTCTGAAGAGAAATAAGCCTTTCTAGGGGCAACTCATACCATCATAAAATATACAGATGAGATCAGATAGATCTATAGTATACATCTAAGATCAGATAGCTCTCAAAAAGAACCTCTTTTTTCCATTGACTGTACAGGGTCCGTTCCAGATATGAATGTCTCCTTTTTTACGAAGTAAAACTAGGACATGTGAATCCTGTCTAGAGGCTCCTTCTCTTCTACAGCAACTGGACATTAGTGCAGGGAAATGAGTGGGCACAAAGTAAAACATTCTTCATGGTCTTAGAGGTAATGCCCCTGATAATAGGAGCAGTCCTGTTTAATACGTGGAGATACAATTGGAGGACTGGAGCTTCATGGGATGGGGCACACTCAAGTGCAGACATCATCTATGGAGAATTTGGTGCTACCAAAAGTCTGTATGTGTGAATAGGTATGAATTATTTGCCCAGGATAGGCAAAGAACATTCCTCAGACCCCAGTTTAATGTAGACAAATTTGAATAGGCTCTCACAAACATAGCAAATACAGCCTTGCTTGACCCTGCTCAATATGCATGGTTTTTTTTGGAGATGGTGGAACATTTTCACAAAAGAAAATAGACAGAAAAAAATCTTTCTGTCAGCCTTGTTCTCAGAAACAACCCAATTGTTTAGGTGAACTAGCACAGTTTGGTCTTAATTTTTGAACTGCTGAGAGCAGGGTGACAGGAGAGGACAAGCAACAGAGAACAGCCTGAGGCAGACACCTCACATGGAAAACTTCATCCTTCATAGGTGGTAAAGTTCTAAACTACAATTACAGTTCTACAGCATTGTTCAGACTTAGAGATGCATGTCACTGGAGTGGTTTAGATAAAATATTTCATGCATAGTTTTCTTTCTTTCTTTCTTTCTTTCTTTCTTTCTTTCTTTCTTTCTTTCTTTCTTTCTTTCTTTCTTTCTTTCCTTCTCTTGAACTGCAGTTCAAGACATAAGAATATAATCTGTATTTTTGAACAGGGTTTTTTTTTTTTTCTGTTTAGCCAGGCCACTGTCATAGCTTACTTTCCCCGTGTTCTTCACGTCTCAATGTACTGGAACTTGTTTCTAAGGGGAGGCAAGCAGAAATATCAGGCTTTTCAACCTGCTTCCATTTTCAATCCAGTCTGCTTTGCTCTTACAATATCAAACCTTCCGGGAGTCTCTCTACATGACATGGACTATAAAAGGTATCAATAACAACAGGAGTTCCTGCTGTGGAAGGGTACTGTAATTGCAATTGCCTAGGATCTGGAGATTCATTATGGAGAAGGCGAATGTTCTGTAGTCTGGTTCTCTTGGGGATATTCTGTCTCTCCCTAACAATTCCCCACTTCTAGAGTGAGTTTTCTTTTTACTTATTTGCTTATTTATTTACTTTAAAAAAAATAACTGAGCACAAAACAATGTGCCTCCTCAAGTGGCAGAATGTCAGAAGTGAAAAAAAATGCTACTGACAAATAATTTAAGAAATAATAATAATAGAAGATTAAGTGTTTTATATACATCCTCATGTTAGTCTCTGATTTAAAGCTTGGTGACCATACACTTGGACTGCGTTCCCAAGTATTGAGAAGACATATTTCTCCTTGTGTACATAAAATGTGTTTGTATAGCTGTAAGTCCTGGTTTTGTAGTGTAGCTTGGTACTCATAATAGAGGAATAAATATTAGTTTTATGCTAGATAATTTTAATAGCATTTGAAAAATAGGACATAATAAAGCATAAACATAATATTTAAAAATAGAGGCATGTATTTTCTTTACTTGCAGGTATATATTTCACCTCTGTACACAGTGACAGCTCACTAAGGAAAAGCATATTTGCAACGTAACTTGCCTGCAATCGTTAATTTATTTCTACTTTTTAAACTATTCCTTTTAAATGACTGTAAAGTAACCTCACCAGAAAAATGTTTCAGTCTATTGGTTTTGGCACTGTGCCATATTAAGATATTTTTAGTTGTCCATTCTAATTTTGGAGTTCATATGGATATATAAACATCAAAACTAGCTGCCCAAAGCACTATTCCCTGCCTTCTTTAGGTGTTTAACTTCCACATTTTAACACTGAAGTTCATGAGAGTTGCAAATAATGGGCACCCCTTTGACAATCATGATAGTAACTTGTTATTCTACAAATTTAGATCAATTATTCCCACTAATTAATGCATCTGTGAATATCCTGCACCAAATCACACATTAATGGTATAAGCACTCTGTTAGTATGAATTGTTTTTTCTTAAAAAAACAGAGTAACTGTAGAAATAATTGTAGACTCAGAGGGCTGTAAAGAGTGCCTGTATGACTGTTCAGATATAGACATCTGTAATTCCATGCATTGAGTGCAATTCTTCATATGTTTTTACCACTTCTTGTAACAAAATAACACATTCCTAAATGAGGCTTTTCTGTTACAAATATTAAATAAAGCTCTAGAGCTATATAAGTACAGCCTAGAGATAAAACGTAACATCTAAATGCTGTTATTTTACATATATTAAGAAATATCTATTCTCAAAACTGTTTCTCCTAATGCTTGGAAAAATTGTTACTGAAGTAATTTTTGCAATAACACAAACCTCAGAGGGCTGTTGGAGCTCCTGAATATCTGGGAATTTTAATTCATTTCAGTATAGCTGCGCTCCAGTTTATTCTAACTTTGGCACTGGTTGCAAAAACACTCCTGCCAACCCTGAACAAACCACCTAATCCAGTCCAGCCTCACCAGAAAGATTAATCTTTCATGTGACACTGAAAAGCAGTCAGACACAGCCATCCTCTTAGAAGGTTGGCTTTTTCAAAGGACATGGCCACCAGCTCTTCTAAAATACTCCTCAGGTACCCCATTTCTGTACTGACAGACAGTCCTTACTCTTAAAGGCATCAACTAAATATTCTACTATCAGCTACCAGAGAATCCACTTAGAGCTGTTTTCCTTTAACTACATTCATCTGTCCTTTTAATCATCAGAGCTGTCCCAGAATCCCAGAGCTGTCCCAGAATCTCACAAAACTCTCTTCTGTCTGTTCATCCATCTGTCCATCCTTCCAACACCTGCACTGTAGAGTCAAAGAGATACACAGATCCTAAGGACTGCAGGTGTCTGGTGGTGTTTGTGGGTCCTCAAGCTGCTAGAACCTTCTCTGGTATCACATTTTGCTCTTGATGGCAACCAGTTTGGCATATGCCCATCTATCTACTCAAATGCAAACACAGCTGCACCTAGATGCTCTTTCCATAGCTGCAGGCTCTCTCCATCACAGTAGAATTAATAAACTTTCTTAAAAGCTGTCCTTACAAAAGGGTCCAGAGTTCAGGCCTTGCAGACAGATGAGCTCTGCTAGGTCTAATTTGCAGCAGTTTAAGACCTTGCAATATTGAATTATTGCTTGGTAATTCAATAATAGTTCTCTGAGGTCATTGCCCTTGAAGTGAAGAGTAGCAGAAGAGGGATCATGTGCTTATACCTGATTAGCCCCAACACAGAGGTTGGCATTTTAGCTTGTACCAGCAAAGGAGGTGGGTATGTGATATTACGGGTAGGATGGGTGATAAGTAAATGGGGTATAGGCACATGTCTTCTGCTACATATGCTACAGAGCCAGACAGGAAAAAAGGACAGTTAACAGAAGTAATATATGGAATTGACCTACATTTTCCATGTAGGAGCTGGAGGTTTGGATATCTACTTGTGCTTTACATGCCAACTGGTAAAATGACGTATCTTACAAGAGGTCCTTTCCCTGTTTCTGTAGAGTCACATCCACTCCACATCACTGTCTACAGTAAATTCAGGCTTTTTGTTCTTACTGAGTGCATAGGAGGAGTGCAACAACAGGAGAGGAAACTGGATTCTCTTTCCTTTCCTGCAACAGCAACCAAGTCATTTGTTACATTTAAATCATTGTCATCTGTGCAAATGTGCTGAAGACAGAAAGTCTGCACAGCTGTCAAAGAGACTACAGGTTTTGAAATCAGCAGGGTAGCAGAAGTATAAATACTGGCCTGATTTTGTTTGCCAGCCCTCTGATACTAGTAAAGATGCAGGTAGAGAAACATCAATCATCTCCTCAGATCCCAGTCTGACTTAATCACAGGTGGGAATTAATCCTCTCTTTTTTTTTTTTCTTTTTTTCTTTTGCATTTTACATGAGACAATTAATATGAAGCCACCAGTGTATGGCAGTGGTGACCCTAAACATAGACATTAAAGTACTAAGAAGTACTAAAATACATTGAAGTTGGGTTTGTCAATGCAGATGAACAAAGCAATGGGCTGAAATGTTGAGGGTAATTTTTCACCGGTGTCATTGTTCCAATGCACCTTTACAACCTCTGCATTGCTAAAGGACTGTATGCTAAAAAGGGTGTTAAAACATGCTTTAAATCTCATTTGGAGAACGGGGGTAACTTTGGAAAGCCTCACATATAAAAAGAACTATAAATATTGCTTAAAGAAATAGAAAGTGGCTAAGTCAAACTCTTTGTTTACTTTTAACTGAGTTTGCCTTCAAAATACCCCAAGTGATTTGACTGCACAGTTGTATGGATTTATCATGTGCCAAGTTTCATAGTTTTAAAAATCAAAGCCCTTTTTTGAAGACCACTAACAAGCATAGAAAATGTCCTTTGCACTGTTAACCACATAAAAAAGACCCAGATTTAATTTGATTTCAAAATGTATTTGTGGCAAGAAAATACTCCCAGGGTGAAGTGTTCTTTGCCAAATGTAGTCTACAGTGGGAGTGCGTGGGCCAAATTCTGAACCCAGTGAAAGACAGGACTTGTTTGAGGAAATCTTGGCATCACCTTTTCCTACCTATGTGTTTGTGGGCATTGTAGTGATGTTCACTATTTCACTGCATTCAAAATCAATATATTTGCTTAGTAGATCCATCATTTTATGAGAGTTTTAAAAAATCTTCATTAAACTCACTTTATGCCTCCTCAAATCCATATTTTTTTATTGTTAGTGAAAATAAGATAGTCATTTGAAGCAGACAATAAAACCTGTATGCATAAGGCAGTTTACTTACCGCTTATGCTAGGAGGATGTGTGATTTTTTACAATTTTCATGAACTGTCCAGGCCCTGTTTATATAGTGGATTCTTTATCCTGCAGTGTTCATACAATATTTCACTGAATGCTTCTTATCTGAACCCTGGGGTACTCTATAATTCTTGAATCTTAAGAGTAGAGGCATGTCAGATATAAAATAGGAAATGTAGAACGTGAGGTTTTGAGGAGTATTTCAGGTGATTTTGAAAAATATATCATAGCTAATAACAAGAAATGTTCCTCCAGGGTAAAGAAAAAAAATTAAGGAGTGAGAAGTGGAGATATTCTTTAAAAGAGGTTTTAGCTAGGATAGGAGAAACAGAACATGTGCAAAATGAAGTCAATAATCTGCTTGTGAATAATGAGGGAGCTACATTTGGGGAATGGATGTTAAGAAATTTATGTTTCAGTAAGGGTGGATGGAGAGAGGCGACAGGAATCAAACTGAATAATGGAAATCAGACTATCAGGTTTGCAATATCTGTATGGGAAAAGAATCTCTTCCAGTAAGTCTTATCCTATGACTAAGGATGGGAGGAGAGCGGAGGGAGTGCAGCAGCATAATGGAAGAGGAGGATATCAAGTGCATATTCAGAGGTTTTTAATCTATTGCTTGTTATTCAGCTCTGAGTAGGACATTAGAACTGTAGTGATGATGGGTTGTGAGCTTCAGGATCAATTTTGAGGGACAAGGTTTTCCTTTTCTATGGTTAGATTTTATTCTTATGCTGCTTAATGGAAACCATGTGGCAGTGATGGCTGGGAGGTTGTGTCTGTGTACTTGTGAAAGTGCCCTTTTTTACAGAGCACTGAAAAGGAACAACCTATAGCTTAAACTTTATATATCATGATTTTGTGAATCTGGTGCATGTGACAGACCTTAGGACATTGCACCTCAGAATGCCTAACTCTTTGGTACATTAATGCTCTAGAAAAGAGTGTGATGAAATTGACCAGCCTTTCCCTGTTTTATGTCTTTCTTTGAGTGGAAGAGATGTCAGAGTGCATGTTTTACTTTTGACTGTGCTCTTTTAATGTTCTCTCTATGCCTATCTTCACTGTGTTTAATTTTTGGTTTTTACCCCTCTTCTTTCACATATTTTTTTCCTTCTTTCCCCAACTGACTCAATCTTTTTCTTTATATATATATTATGGTGTGTAAATGTCTGCAAAAAATGCATGCGGGAGATATCTGCTCACTGCTCTCTGATCACTGCTTTCACTTTCTGTACTGGGCAGAGGGGAATGCTTTGTGGCTTTTCTTTCATATTCTCAGTCAGAAGAGATTCAGGACATAAACCAGTTAAGCAATAAAAATCACTAGTTTTCCTGCTCCCAAGCCATTAGTGCGAAGAAGGAAGTGAGGCTTTTTTACTGTCATGTAAAGAAAAAAAGTGCTATGGTCCCTCTTCAACTACCCCAAGACCACAAGAGAAACAAGAAAGGATGGGGCTTCTTTGACACCTCTTGTGGACTGGAGGTTGAGTTTCAAAGGATGGGACACCCTCTGCAATTTTTAGTTCTCTGCAAAGAAAAGGTGTAAGCTAACGTAAAAACAGCGATGAAGGGTGGGAAGAGGGTGTATATAAGAACTGTATCATCTCTTGTAGCCTGATGAGGATGTTTCTATAAATATATTAGCAACAAAAGAAGGGCTAAGGAGAATCTCCATTCTTTATTGGATGTGGGAAGAAACATAGTGACAAAGGATGAGGAAAAGGCTGAGGTACTTAATGCCTTTTTTCTCAGTCTTTAATAGTAAGACCAGTTGTTCTCTGGGTCCCCAAACCCCTGAGCTGGAAGACAGGGATGGGGAGCAGAATGAAATGCCCATAATCCAAGGAAATTGGAAATTATTGACCTGCTATATTACTTAGACACACATAAGTCTATAGGGCTGGATGGGATGCACCCAAGGATACCGAGGATGCTGGCAGAGGTGCTCACTAAGCCACTTTCCGTCATTTATTGACAGTCCTGGCTAACAGGGGAGGTTCCCAGTAGACTGGATTTTAGCAAATGTGACACCCACCTACAAGAAGGGCTGGCAGGAGAATCCAGGGAAATACAGGCCTGTCAGTCTGACCTTGGTGCTGGGGAAGGTTACGGAGCACATACGTGGCACATCCAGGACAACCGGGTGATCACGCCTAGTCAGCATGGGTTTATGAAAGGCCAGTCCTGCATGACTAACCTGATCTCTTTCTGTTACAAGATGAGCTGCTTAATGGATGAGGGACAGGTTGTGGATGTTGTCTACCTAGAATTTAGTAAAGCCTTTCCCACAGCATTCTCCTGCAGAAAATGACTGCTTACGGCTTGGATGGGCGTATTCTTCACTGAGTGGGAAACTGGCTGTGTGGCCAGGCCCAAAGAGTTGTGGTGAATGGAGTTAAATCCACTTGGCGGCTGGTCAACAAGTGGAATTTCGCAGGGCTCAGTACTGGGGCCAGCTCTGTTTAATAACTGTATCAATGATCTGGACGAGGGTATCGAATGCACCCCCAATAAGTTTGCAGACGACACCAAGTTGGGTGGGAGTGTTGATCTGCTTGAGGATGAAGGCTCTACAGAGGGATCTGGACAGGCTGGATCAATGGACTGAGGCAAATTGTATGAGGTTCAATAAGACCAAGTGCTGGGTCCTTAGCTTGGGTCTCAACAACCCCATGCAATGCTACAGGCTTGGGGAGGAGTGGCTGGAAAACTGCCTGACAGAAGAGGACCTGGGAGTGTTGGTTGGCAGCTGTCTGAATATGAGCCAGCAGTGTGCCCAGGTGGCCAAGAGGGCCAATAGCATCCTGGCTTGTATCAGAAATAGTGTGACCAGGAGGACTAGAGAAGTGATCATCCCCCTGTACTCAGCACTGGTGAGGCCCCACCTGAAGTACTGTGTCCAGTTTTGGGCCCCTCATTACAAGAAGGACATGGAGGCGCTGGAGCTTGTGCAGAGAAGGGCAACAAATGTGGTGAAGGGTCTAGAACACAAGTCTTATGAGGAGCAGCTGAGGGATCTGGGATTGTTTAGCCTGGAGAAAAGGAGGCTGAGGGGAGACCTTATCACTCTCTACAACTACCTGAAAGGAGGTTGTAGTGAGGTGGGAGTTGGTCTGTTCTTCCAAGTAACAAGCAATAGGAGAAGAGGAAATGGCCTCAGGTTGTACCAGGGGAGGTTTAGATTGGTTATTGGGAAAAATTTATTCACCAAAAAGATTGTAAAGCATTGGAACAGGCGGCCCAGGGAAGTGGTGGAGTCACCATCCCTGGAAGTATTTAAAAGACGTGTAGCTGTGGTGCTTAGGGAGATGATTTAGTGGTGGACTTGTCAGTGCTAGGTTAACGGTTGGACTTGATGATCTTTTCCAACCTAAATGATGCTGGCAGGCATCTCTAGAGATCATGTAGTCCAATCCCTTGCTCAGAATAGAGTCAGCTGCAGCACGTTGCCCAGGACCATTTTCCCTTGAATGTTGAATATCTCCAAGGGTGGAGATGCCACAACCTCTCTGGGCAAACTGTGCCAGTGTTTGACCATGCTCACAGTAAAAATAAAAGACTTTCTTATGTTTATATGGAATTTTCTGTATTTCAGTTTGCATCTTTTGTGTCTTGTCCTGTCACTGGGCATCACTGAGAAGAGTCTAGTTCAGTCTTCGATACTCCCCTCCATCAGGGAGGAGGCAAGATCCCCTGAGCCTTCTTTTCTCCAGGCTGAACAGTTCCAGCTCTCTCAGCCCCTTCTCATATCAAAGATGATCCAGTCCCTTCATCATCTTTATGGCCTTTTGCTGGACTCAGTCCAGTATGTCCATGTCTGTCTTGTAGTGGGGATCCCAGCACTGGACCCAGGACTCCAGATGTGCCTTATCAGTGCTGAGTAGAGGAGAAGAATCACCTCCTTCAACCTGTTGGTGATCCTCTGCCTAATGCAGTCCATGAGGCTGTTGACCTTTGCTGCAAGGGTGCATTACTGGCTCACAGTCAACCTGTTCCCCAGGTCCCCCAAGTCCTTTTCTGCAATGCTGCTTCCCAGCCGTTTGTGACTCATGATGCACTGGTGCTTGGGGTTATTCCTCCCTAGGGGCATGACTTGACATCTTCCTTAGCTGAACTGCATGAGGTTCCTGTCATCCCATTTCTCCAGCCTGTCCAGGTCCCTCTGGCTGGCAGGCCAGCCCTCTGGTGAACCAGCCACTTCTCCCAGATTTGTATCCTCTGAAAACTTGCTGAGGGTGCCCTCTGCCCATCATCCAGGTCATTAATGATACTGAACAGTAGTGGCACCAGTATCAACACCTGGGGCACAACATAAGTGAACAGCCTCCAGCTGGACTTTGTGCGATCACAGCCTTCTAGGCCCAGCTGTTCAGCCAGTTTTCAGTCCACGAAATCCTCCTAACTCTGTTCTCAGCATCCTTGGAAGTCCTTTGCAAAGTTTCTCAGAGCGCCTCAAGCTTTGCCTTCATATGTGATGGCAACCAAAATCACAAGGAGGTTTGTCTGTTTTATCTCAGAGATTGTTCAAGGTCATGCAAGAAATTCTTGTAGAGCTGCAGAATAAAACCAGATTTCCTATATTTTAGATGGTAAATTAAATGTCCTCTCTCTACTACCTTCATTGGCCAGAATTGCAATGTAGACTTGTATCAGCACAGAGACTTTTCTTTGTCACAGTCTCTTTTTCCCAAATGTATTTTAAATGTGTGTGTGATTTTTTAATAAACCTTTGTATTTTTCCATTGTGGGTAATTGAAAAGGACAGAAAACACAAGGTGTGAGAACATCCTGCCTTCGGACAGCTGCATCGTTGCAAGTGTGTTTTCATCCGAAACACCACTTACAATGGAAACAGAAATAAACATGAGGAAATTCTGCTTCTCTGCTGCAAACCATTCGTACTGCTTTTGTTAAAAGCCTCACTTGAGGAGTTGGCTGAAACAGATTGAGCACAACCTTGCTGAGAAAAGGCAGTGGGAAGTGTGTGGGGTGAGAGTATAGAAGTGGACACAGCTCCATGGGTAGTACAACTGCACACCTTTGTGCCTGATAAAAGCACAGCAGTTAGTTGCACTTCCTAGCTTCTGAATATATGTATAATTGCAGAGTCGTAACATATTCCGAACACAGGACTTGTCCTTTGTGTTTTAGATTGCCTTCAAAGTGGTGAAACCTTTGTTCTTCTACAAACCCGACTGACACTCCTTGCCTGTAGTGCTAATTTCCTTTCCCATGTGACTCCCAAGCATGTGACGCACTTTGACCTAAGTGATACTTTGAAAACCTCACTTGCCTTGGGAGTCAGGGTTCTTTCAATAAGATTCAATAAGTTCCTTTTAAAAATAGATACTGTTTAATCTTTTCTGCTTGGGACTCACTTCTGATGTCTCAGAGGACTCAAAGAATTTTTTTTTTTTTAATCAGTACTTTGAAGGGGAAGGGGGAATCCAGAAAAAATCATGTTGATTGTTATAAATATGTGTATATATATATATATATCTACCATTTACTTTTTCAGGGAGTTTTTTATTTAGTCACACTCCCTCTCTCATGCCTAAGAAATGGAGCCCCCCGACTTGTGTGGGTCAGAGCCACTGCAGTTGTTGCAGTAGCCCCATCCATGATGGTGCACGTTAAGACAGCCTGTTTGAGTGAATGAACTGGGCATGTCACTGATGGATGTGGTGGGAGCACTAAAGAAGAAAGGTACATTTTGGAACAATATTGCCATGAATTACTTTCTTAAGATTTCTAGTGAGTGCTGCCGTCCCATATTAGTTGAGTCATTTGACTTTTACAGGTCACCTTAGCATTTTCAGGTGAAGGAACTGATGCTGAATGCTTCTGTTGTGACTGATGTCCTCCATACCGCAGCTGGCACAGGCGCTAGTTGCAGTAGGTGCAGCAAAGGGCCTGTGTTTTCCACATCTCTGAATTAAAGGAGCTTCCAGTTAAAAACTCTTTTTAACCAGTGAGTGCTTACACGTTTCCTAACAGGAGATTCTTGAAAGAGGCGAGCTTTAAAGAAAATGAATGAGAACTATCGTGTTATTCTTTTAGTCTGCAACTGTCTGAAGTTGTTGTCAATAGAAATAGTTGCATACATTTGTCTTCATTAATCCTTTCAAGGTGTTTCTTTTTGATGCAGTCTGCCCTAGCAGTTCACAGGCACTTTAATTTTCCAATTATTTTACCTGTGGCTCAGAACAGATACTGATTAGTTTCACATTTTGCTCTGTGGGCAGCTTAATGTTCTTGTCACCTTACATTGAGTTTTAAATGTGCAGAGTGTACGAGAATGTCAGATGTGCTCCCAAGACTTCTGGGTCAGGCTTAGCAAGTTATGATGTTTCCAGTACTGTACTGATAGGTTTCTGAAAGATGGATGAAAGAACAAGGCATGGTTTTAGGATCCTATCACAAAAGTAACGATTCCTCTTGTAAAGCAAGGCTGAGTGATTTTGTGTCGTATTCTTTTTCACACAAATTCTTAGCTGGAGATGAAGGTGATGCTGCTGGCTGCTATAACAACAATACAAAAGGAAGTTATGATAGCAGCAAGGCAAGAGCAATGCTTTTCAATATTTACACACAATTACAAGACCTTTTCAAACTGTAGTAGTGAAAGAAAAGGAGAAAATAAATCTTGAAAAGCCCTGAACACAAAGATTAATTTTATAACAAATAGAATTGTTGCCTGTCTCCTCTCTATCAATTGTTTACCAGCTATGACTCATCCATGCATGCTTTTTTCTTTCTGAAAATTGCCATGGAAGAAATCCCCTCCAAAACAGAAAACCACGCTGAACATCTGCTGTCTAGGTATTCATTAGTTCTGTCTGCTCTGCTTTTGGCTAATTGCCTGGGAGTGAAGTTGAATCATTTATGGGGACTTAACCTGGTGCCAGTTATTGTAGTAAAGATCGTGTAACACTTTGATAAAACCTAGGAAATGTCAAACATGTAGCCTCCCAAACATAAAGTTTATTTACTGGTTTCTCATGCACTTTGTTTGCCTACAATATTGCCTGCACAACTGATAACAGAAAATGTATTTAATAACTACTCAGTGCTAATATGCTGTAGTATGCATGACTGACTAATTTAATTTATCTCTGATTAAGCCTATTATGTTTGAGATCTCTTTACAGAAGAGACTTTTTTTTGCCAGCTGTAAGCTTATTTGAATTGTAATATAAGTTAATAATGTGTGAAATAACTACTGGTGCCTGCTTCTAAATGTTAATTTTACCAAATGACTTCCTGAGTTAGTGCATACACAGCTCATTCATTTCAGTGTAGTTAGTATGTTGTTTGGATGTAAGATTGTGTAGGTGAAAACACAGATGCTTGGCAAGGGGATAAATGGCTGTTGTTTCTGCTGTAAAGGAATACAATCATAGCCCAATCAGGGGTGGCATACTGTCTATAGATTGACAGTGTCAGCTGAGAAGAAGCCCTTGTGATGTTCTTCATCTTGAAGTATTTGTTTCCGAACAAGGAAAGGGGAATAGGGACTCCACAGAAAAATACAGAGAGGAGAGAAGGGGTTGGCGACCAAAACAAACCCCAAACAATTAAAATGATAAATGTAGGGGGTGGGGGAAAGAATTTTACTCTGCCAAGGAAAGCTGAACTTTTATTCCCTAGGGAAAAGGAAGACTTTTTCCTGTTTTCCCTCCACTGTGTTCTGTTGTCTAACTGTTAGAGGAGGGAAGCCCCTAAGGGAGAGGGAAGCAAAGTTTTTTCCATGCATAAGGCATATCCCAGGGCTATTGATCACTGGCAAATGACACTTTGCAATGTCTGTGCTTTAGCCACTTGTTTCTCTGAGAGGCTCCGAAGTGCTATCAATTGTTGGTTTGGAAAAAGCTCTGTGTTTATCAATTGTTGCTTTTGTGAAAAACCATAATTATACATATTCTTGCTTTAATACATGTTTATTTTAAATCTGCTGAGAAAATCCAGGTGGAGGGAATAAAGTCTTCTACCTTTTTTAAAGAAACCAGTGTGATAGTCTGGGGTTTATTCTATGAGATTATTTATAAGCAAAGACACCTAAATTATGTGTACTTTGCATTTAAATATATGCAACTCCAAGTGAAATAAAAGAAAGTCAATACTTTTCTCTATCAGATTAGTGTATCTCTTCAAATTAGAAAATATATGGGATACTGTACTTAATGTGTCAGAGTGAGCTGCCAAAACAATGTCACTTGCCTAGTGTGGAAAGAAAAGTAAGCTCCACATAATTCCTTTTTATGTCATTCTGTTCTACCTTCCAAGCATTTCTGGCATGTGATAACATGTGGGATGTCAAGCACTATTGTTCACATTTTATCATGATATCTCATATAGATCAGTTACCAGTGAGCTGAGCTGCACAGCGTGTCAAATGCTAGCTGAGAGGACAGGACTTTGGCAGGTCCACCAACAACAGTTGGGATGCACATAGATGAGCTACTGAAGGCATGGTGGCTATACTGTTTAGAGTAAGTTTCTGGTGGTATGTAATGAACAAAAAGTCATATTTTTATAAACATTTCTAGTGTGGTGGCTTCAGGATTTGTACTGTAGTACTGGCATCACTATGACTTTTCCTCTTGGTGTTTGCCCAGAATAGTTGATCAACTAGTGTAAGAGGGAATATCATGTCTCTTTGTCACATCAGAGATGGGACTGATATTCTTATAAACAGCTGGCATGGCTCATTGTTTAAGTAGTATAACCTGGAGGGACCGTTGTGCATCAGCTTCCCATGCCTTGTACAGTGCTCCCGGTGTAATCAAGGGATGAATGTGATACGCAGAGATCTGAAAGCGTGGTGCCGTAGCTTGTTCAGAGATCGCCACTCTTTGCCTGCATACTAGCATGGACTCCAGAACAAATGAGTGCACTCTTGCTATCTGGTCTTAGATCCATACAGCTCACACCTGGAGACAGGGTGTTACTAGGGAGGCCTTTCTGCTTTGAGAGTTGCATTTTCACTGGCCTGAGAGAGCTTGGGTTTGCCCTGGGTGTGAAGGCTTCTTCTATATCCTCTACCTTTTGCCTGGGCAGCTATGAGTAGGAAGGCTGTTTAACTTATTTTATTTTCTTCTTTAAGGAGCAAGATTCTTTTAAAAATTATAAACTACCACTTTTTCTTTTTTTTTTTTAGTATCTTGCTAAGAGTAGCAGTCTGAGCTTCTTCACCTGACAGAGAGGCTGACTGTAATTCAGTTTACAGATGAGTCAATGCTGAAAATTTTTCCTATTTCTACAGATCATTTGTACTTAGTGGCAGGCGGGTAGAATCTGATGCTTCATATTTCCTTTCTGTAAGGAAAGGAATTTTGAATAATAGCTAAAGACAAAATGTAAAATATTTTATTATAAATAATCTAAATTTTCAGTGACTTTCACAGTTATAGGGCAGTCTCTCAGATGAAGTATATGAATTATGAATGTATTATGCTATTAACCTCAACAGTCATTTTTCTGTTCAAGTTCTCATGCAAGGCTTGAACTTCTCTGCAGGCCAATTCCACACAGAAGCCGTTGGTGGGTCAGGAAATTGTTGTGCTTTACAGAGGATCAAGAAACGACTGGGGCTGTCTTCTCTCTGTCCTCTTTTGTCTTTCTTTTTCCCCCAATATCTAAATTGAGCAGAAAAAAAATACCACTATGAGCAATGAAGCGTAACTCAATACAATACTGAAAGCTGCTTAGCTGTCATATCAGACTCAACTTACTCTTAAGCAAAGATTAGCAAGGATAACGTATGTACAAGGTTGTAAATCTGCTTAGTGGTCTGTGACTCATGGGCAAATAGTGCTTCCTAAACCCAGCCTCTGAACATGTTGAGCGTTGCCTTTTTGAATGACCGATGTATAGGAACCAGATGATTTCAGCTGGGAAAGGAAATAATCTTCAACACATTAAAACAAAGGAAGCAGAAAAATAACTCATCTTGTACCTTAGTAAACTGTGTTACGGTCTATCTTAATACAAATATATGTTGCAGAAGTTCATTATAATTATGAGTAAAAATCCATAAAGTATTTGTTGTTATGAACCTTCCTTTCTTGCAACAGTGATTGTTTTGCCTTTTGCTAAAAAACCTCTCCAAATAATGATTCTGTACACCCAAATATCCCCTCCAAACATACTTTTTGAAAGTTTTCCATTATTACTTGCCTTCATTAATTTGATGTTTTTATAGCTTCTTAGATGAATACGAAATATGTACAACAAATAAGTAAAAGCAATGAGGAAATGTGCTAAATATCCTTTTTACCCCCTAGACCTGAAAGCTCTGGACTTCATAGAGAGCTACGCCTGAATAAAAACCAACATGTTTTCTTCCATGCATTTTTTAAATTTTACTTGTTGAGCTAAAAAAAAAAAAAAAGGCAAACCAAAGGTGTACAAAGGATCCAGCATATGTGGAATTATTTTAAAAATAAACCACAGTGTTCTAAAAGACATCCTAATACATCAAATGGGAGTTTTTTGCTATGAAATTATTCAGTTAAACTTATTTATTTTTTTAGTCTACTTAAATCTAATGGAAAAGGGCACTGTAATGTTGAGGGAGAGGGGAAACATGAGCAATTGGTAAGGATAATACTAAGTGGAGTAGTTTAAAATTATTTTTAAAAGTCTGATGGTTGTTTTCTCCCTTTTTTTCAAATTGATCCAAGTTCCAGGATGCTTTTTGCTTCAACCAAATCCATTAGGAATTTTCTGTGGTCCTGTTCAAGAAATCACTGTCATCAGTGAAGCTTGTTTAGGCAAGATTAACAAGAGCTTTATGGCATGAAATCTGATAGCAAGCACCCTGTTTTTTTGTTTGGGATTGATGAAGGGCTGATAGACCTGTGCAGACCTCGGTCATCCTATTTAGCTTTTACAATAAATGACATAGTTTTAGCTTTCTTCCACTGCTCTAGAATTTCTCTGATAGTCTAAGATTAATTGAAAATCAATGTTGGTGGTTCAAAACCCCCTAAGCTGGCTTTTTATACAAAAGTGCTGATACAGCTGCTGTTTAATATGCTTCCAAGCCACTAACACCAAAGGAGGTATTTATCATAGCTGAGCATAAATTAAAACATCAAGGATGCTAAGTAAACTGCATCATTGTATCATGGCAGGGGTAGGTCGAGGACGCCGATGGAAGGATTTCAGGCATCTCCTAAGAATGCCACTGAAATGTCTTCTCTGTAGAGTCATTTCAGGTTCACTTATCAAATGGTAACACAGAGAAGAAACACTTAATCTAACAAAACACTGTATAGGACAATAAAAAATGAAACGTTGACCATCAAAACAGCTTTTGAAAATCCACATGGACTATCACAAAAGTAGAATAAAGTGCATTTAGCAGAGAGACATATTTGGTGTGGAAGGGTAAACTTCAGAGGATCTTCTTCTCACCCCCAAAGGCAGAACCAATCTATTTATTGAGCATGTTTAGCTTCCCTGCATCTTTATTGGCACTTTTATCACTTCTGTCTAGCAAAGGACCAATGTCATTGCTGAGATTCCTCTTCAGCATGCCATGCTTAGAAAGTTGTTACTGTCCTTTACTCTGCCTAATATTGATTTTTTTTCCCCTTCTATCTTTTTTCCCCCTAATCATCTAATGTATATTAATTGCAATCCGTGTCCCTTTGTTCCCTGCTGTGGATTATATAGCTATTTTTACTTCAGTGACGATTCAGGAAAGTATTCCTTTTTTTTTTCCTCAGTGTTAATGGTTTTTTTTAATCTCCAGTAAAATGTTCTTAAACAGGTCCCAGTTTTCATCTTTTTCCCAAATAAACTGTTCCTCCCAGCTGAATTTGTTCCTAATTGTTTTCTGGATTGCAAAATGAATCCTTTTAAGGGACCAGATATATTTGTTTTCATGTTATCCTGTTTGTGAATAAGAAACGTAAGGAGTAAATGGTATAATTCATAAAGAAGCAACTGCCAATTTTTAGTTCTATGGTAAATGTTATGTTATCTTTCAAGATGAGGTACAATATAAAATTCCTGCAAGCTAAATGAAATTCTTACTGAGTTCAAAAAAATGTCCTTATGTGGATTTTTTTTTTTTTTTTTTTTTTTTTTTTAATTTCAAGGCAGCACAGAGCCTTCAGTGTACGCTATTGAAACTGAAGTCCTCCGTGGAAATTCAGATTTCTCCCCTGCACAATATAAACAGATGCTTAAGGAATTCCTTGTCAGCGTTTTCCTCAGTGCATTTGTGGTCTGGAACAGATATCACCCAGTTTATCTTGCAGAGCCTTACTTCCAAAGTGACCCAGGCTCTGTCCTCCTCCTTCCATCACACCAGGATGGGCTGTGGGAAGACTCGACCATTTCTGTCTGGCAAACACTTCTCCTTCCCAAGGGCCACGGCCACAGCCTGGCTTTATTGCTCAGTCAGCCTGGGGAAATCAAAGTTTCCACTGGGTTGTGGTCAGTGTGTAAAACTGCTTAATTCAAGAGAGAGATAGGTATATTTGGTATTCAGTCCAGCCTTCCATAAAGTGTTAGGCTGATAAAGTGCTGGCCTTTACTGAGGGAACAAAGAGATCGGCATAGAGCCTTTCTAAGATGTTGCAAAAATGTGGGACACTATGGAGAACATGGGATGTCTCCACACATCCCCATGCCAGAGCTGCTCCACAGGGCCAGGGGAGCCGGGAGGGTGGCAAGGTGAGCAGGGGCAGTGCCCTCCCCGGCAAGGCTGCAGCCCCGCGGTGCCCCAGCCAGGCCAGCGGAGCAGGACGGAGGTCCAAAGCCACAGCCAGGGCTGGGATGAACAAGACACAGGGCTGGGCCCAGCCTGGCTGCAGCCTCAGATGGGGCAGGGAGCGAGGGAAGGGCTTGAGCACAAAGCAGCTGCTGAGCTGTGGGGGAGCAGGTCCCAGCGAGGCCACGCAGGGCTCCAACCCACACCACTGCTGATCTATGCCAACTTCAACTGGCATTGATCAAGCTGGACTAAAATGACTGCTGGTCATTCCCAAAGGGTTATTGTTTCTCATTACATCAGTAAAATAAAACCGAGGCTCCAGGTTACCCAGGCAGTGCTTGCTGATATGAAACGTGGCATCAGCTTTTCCTGCCCATGGTGAGTCTAAAAGGACTATAATCTGAATTTAGTGTGCTTTTCACTTGGATTTCACACTAGACCTAAATGCAAATTATATAAGAATGTCTTTTAATGTCATTTCTAAGATGGTAAAAGACCCTCAGTACAGCCCTCCGGATTCTAAAGAAGAGAAAGCTATTAGGTTATGTTATTATTTTAAATTTTAATCTGTTCTGATCTTCCTGAAATGCTCTGTCTGTAATGTCTTTTGTATTAATCATAATAAATATTTTATCCTTTCTGGAGAGGGTGTGCTGACGTAATGTCTAAGAGAAAGAGGCAAGTTGTCTCAGCTACTTTATGATACTTGCTAGAATTAAAATGAATATCAAGAAGTTCCAACAGAGAAGTTGTGCAGATAATAAAGGCCAAAAAAGAGATAAAGATACAAAATAATAACCACATGCAGCTATTTGCTTGCTTGCTGTTTTCTAATTTACAGAAAATGGAACTCACTTATAGTGCAGCCACACAAATTCGGTAGGTGCAGAAGTCCCTATTAAAAAAGTAGTGAGGTGGGGGGAAGGAAGAAGCAAGAGCCAAAAAAGCGTGATAGTTTCAAAAGCAGACTCTTGCTGGCTTCTTGTGATTTTTTTTCTATGCTACTCTGTAAAGAACGGACAACCTTAACATGACTAAGTCAGTAGCTCCATGCCTGTGCCTGGGCTCTGAAAAAAAGGCAAGTACATGTGCTACAGAGCTTGAAGCACTGGCCTGAGGGATGTGAACATCTATCTCACCACCTCTTGTCTGTTGATGGCTATGAACTTAGATGTATGACTAATTAAACCAAGTGTATTTCAGCAGGCTCTATCTCAGGTTTTGTCAACGTGCTTACATTGCAGTGAGAACCATCTTGGTTAAAACTGTACTATGATGATGCATCTTTTCAATGGTAGGTACCCTGTAGAGCAATGCACGACATTTATCTGTTACATTCCAAACTACCCAGATCAAACTTCCCTACTATAGCACAGGTCTGCCTGTGTTCAAAGCTTATCAAAGACTTTGGTGTAGCCTTCAATATTGGCATTTAAAGCTCTTGCATGCATCACCCTTCTGTAAAATTACTGAGCACTTCCCATTTAGAGAAGTACCCATAATACGTGCCCTGGCTCCCCTTTGAGCACTGTCTCAAAGCCAGGCAGACTGGGACTGGCATGCACGCCTAAAATAATTAATGGCTGTTTATCCAGGTACTAACAACGCTCTGTGGTTTGTTTTTTTAATTGCAGCCTGCATAGAGTGTTTCTTGGCTTACTTCTTGTCTTAGAGTGTGGTCAGAACAGGACAGCCAGAGAAAGTCCTTATTTTAGAGCACCAAAGAGATTAAAACAAAGTGGTGCTCTTCCTCCTGACATCTGAAAGTCACTCCTGTCCACAAACTGTGGGCATGCTCGCTTCTTGTTATTAGCTGTCATTTGAAGGAGAAAATGAACAAGAAAGCTAAACATTTGGGGAGAGATATCTGAATGCACAACAGACAAACTCTACCAGAGCTCTGAGGTAGGAGGGCATAGATTTAATGCGTGATGCTGGTTGTGAGAACATTTTGTCCATCTGGTTTAGTTCATGGGCTGGCTCCATTTGCGGAGGGGAGCCTTGGCTATTATTGTTTGGTCCCTCTGTCTTATTTTAGCTTCACATTACTCAATGTCTGATTATGTTGGACAATATTCACTGTTGCTATTGAGAACATTTTGGACAGCAGTGAAAAAATACTGAGGATTATGTCCATATCATTCTATCACTGCTTAGGAAACCTGTGAGAGTGAGCCAAGGCAGGCACTGGATGCTTTGCAGAAGAACGGATGCCAACCTAGAATAAATATATATTTTTTTTCTCCCCTGTTTTCTCCCACCCTGCCTGCCTATGTAACAAGCAGGTGAACTGTGACTCCTCAAAGCCCGAGTCTGAAAAATTAGAAGAGGGAAAAAGAAACCTGCTTTGTTGCTATAATCAGTTGGAGGCTATGGAGGTGTCAAAGTTGCAGACAGCTTAATAAATGTACAGAAGATTGCTCCTGCTAGCAGAGTTCGGGTATGATGCCTTGACAAGAACTCCTCTGGCTCGTGGTGGTGGCGGTGACGGGGCGGGAATTTTGCAGTTCCTGTGAGTTTTGGCATCATGTGCTAGAGCTGAGAGCGTTACTGGGCATTCTGTTCAGCAAAGCAGGATTTCTGTCCATGTTTTCTTTTCAAGTTTATCCAGCCTGTTTTACACCCATGATAACTTGTGACACAGTGCAGTCTAAAAGCTGGTGTGGCTATGTATATATATATATTTATATGTATGTATGTGTATATGTGTGTGTATATATATATCTATACACGTATAACATAATTTATTCATGCTTACTATGTAAAATTGTGAGATGCTGCTTTGAGAAGAATGGCTGCTTGAATTTTTGGTTGTTATATGAACCAAACAGAACCAGACAGAATATTTAGCACCTAAGGTAGTATTATATTTCATTTCATTTCATTGTAGTGTTTTCAGAGGATCCAAAATTCTGTAAGTATCCCAGATTCATACAGTGTCTTCAGTGCTGCTCATCATCTTTTTATCTTAAGTTTATCTGGAAGAAGTATCTCCATTAACCAAACTGGAGTCGATTCAGGAATACTGATTATTTCACCAAGGTTAATATTACCTTATAATAAAACCTGTTCTTTATGGATTCACTTACTTAGGGTGATAGTGCTCACATACAATAGATGATATTAAAATCTTTACAAATGTTTTTGTAAGTAACTAAAATTACTGTGACATTTATGGTATTCCCTTTCCTTAGATCAGGGAATAAAGCAGTTATTTAAATTACCTTCAAAGCAAAACTATAAAGATTTCCCTTCAGAATTTACATGGAAAAAAAATGAAAACATAAAGTGCCATTTTGAGAGGTATTTTAATACCTCCCATGCCCAGCACCATGTCACTGCAAAGGCCTGAAAACTGAATGTGGAGGACGTACTTTCTTTTCTCCATCTCATGCCTCTTTGCCCAGCTGAAGAGGTGTGCTGTCCACACAAGGGACAGGAGTGCCATTCAAATGTCCAACACTATGAGGGACCAGTGAGAGGTTTCCTGATCTTGTAGACAGAGGTCAGGCTTCTGTGGTAGCAGAGTGGGATGTGGAGAAGCGGGGAGAGGGATTTGAGGCGATAATGGGGCTCCAGGAGGTGCCTTAAACTGATGAGAGGTCAGCTCCAGGTTGTGAAGGGAAATGAATGAGGCACGGTGGGTAAGAGCATATGGGGAAAAGGAGCAAGGAGCTTTGCAGAGGCAGTAGGGCTGAGGGGTAATTGTAGGAGGCTGTAGCAGGCTATTAGTGGGTGCTTGTGGCTTTTCTTCTCTTTTCCCCCTAGAAAATCCCTTTCCTTCTGCATCCTCCTCTCTTTGAGTCTCTAAGCTCACATCTCCTGGGACTCGCAGACCTGTCTTGTCACCATCCAGCATCTTATTTTCACTCTAGCTCATAAAAGACAGCCTGTCCTCCCCATTCATCTCCAGTGATGCCTCCTCACCTTCTTGGTCCTCTCAAGGAGAAAGACGAAAAAAGATTTAGAAAAAGGAAATATAGAGAGACCTCCTAGAGGAGGAGCTGCAGCTGTTGCCAGAATTGGGTGTTAAAGTGGTGGCTACTGAAAGGCAAGGAGATGTCTACCCTTCTCCACCAGCTTTACTGCACCAAGGCATAGCGTGAGACTACTGAGGTTAGAGTGGCCCATCCCCATCTTTTCAGGCATTGCCAATGCCTATCAGGCACCAATAAAGTAGGCAGGGGCCATCTCTGGGCAATGCCTACCTGCCTACGTCTGGAGCTCGACCTTAATGACACTGCCTGGAACTCAGGAAAGAGTTTTGTTCATGGTAGACCCATTTACTCTAGTCTGGTTCTTTCAATATTTCTTCCTTTTAGCCTCATGGAGTTATGAGGAGTTTTTTAAAAATGAAAGAAAGAAAACTTATCTCTGGTACTTAACTCAGTAGCTGAACAAAAGTACTGCAAAAGTACTGGAATAGGTGTTGAGTAAAAATGTCCATTGTCGTAACTATTCTGAGTATAGCTGCTCTTTCGTGACAACTCCTTTGAATTATTTCCATGTGGAACAGAGCAGCTCTGACAGCAGCTCTTTTTCAGAGGAAGGCAATTTTCCTCATATATGACTTGTCAGCTGCTAACTGTGGGTGTGTAAATATAGCTGAAGCTTGGAAATAGTGCCGATCTGGCAGAGGTTTGGACAGTTATTATTTATGGCTGAATGGATGAGATTTACCAAGTTCAGTTTGATGGTAAACGTTGCAGGGCAGGTACATTATCCAAGCTTGTGTTTGTGGAGCACCTCGGCAGTTTTATATTGATTTCAATAATGCAGTTGTTCTTGAAACAGCTCTGTAAGTGGTGAATAAAGTATGTAATTTATATAATAACCATAACAACGTTCAGAAGTACCTCACTTTAATTTTACTCCAGTTTCATTGTCTCTTTCTCTTCCCTTTGCTTTTATAGTTGTGTCCTCCCTCTCTTATGATTCTTACATCTCATTTGGGATTTCTCCTCCTCCCACTTCATCTTTCAGATAAACTCCCACAGGGCATGAGATCCTCCCTCCATACCTCTGGCATGGGTGACCTTATTTGTTTGGAGAGCCTCTGCTCTAATGTCTGCACTTTTAAGTCAGAAATTGATTTATTCTTCCTTGTTTTGTCTTATGTCATCCAGTATCATGGTTCTGGTTCCCATTCTCTCTCTGGTAAGTAATCTTTCTGAGCATACTCCCTGCTCTGACTTACCTTGGCATGCTCTCGGTCTGTCAGCTTGCAATTTCTGCTACACAAAGGACAGGGCGTCTGCTACAGGCCAGTTCCCAGGTCAGCTTTCCCATAAAGCTGTTGTTTCGGGTTTTTTTTTGTTTTTTTTTTAAAAAAAGTTCATGGAGTCTTAACTAAGAGCTTTTAAAGGACTAAGGATATGTCTTTCATTGCAGGCCTACCAAATATACAAGTAATATAATTAAATTTCTCAGCCTTTTGAGACCTTCCTCTTTGACTGGAAGCTCTCTTCCTGAGAAATCACATTAAGATTTTTCTTCCTTACTTTCAAGGTCTTATCTCCCTTTTGACCTGGTTATTTATGAGATCTTCTCATCCACATAATCCAGAAAGAATGCTAGAAACCACAATGCACCTTTTCCGTTGTAATTTCCTTGTCTTGAGTACCAGACCCTCTATTTCCTAAAATTCAAATACATCCACTTTTTTTTCCATCATTGTATCTAAATATATCAAAATTGTGGAAGAACGTCCTCATTTTTACAGGAGATCTTCAAATCCTTTTATTAGTCAAATTTTCTCTCCATCACAGCATTGCAGAAGGTGCAGCAAACTCAAGAAATTAGTAGAAATGGAGAAATCAGCATAAGAGAACTTCCTGCTTCAACAGTAGCTTGTTTTATTTGTGTCTAATATGATCTCTAGGACAGAGAATTATTTTATTTGTGCTGTGTCTTTGCTGCATACAGCAGCAAGCCTATATTGAAACTTCAAGTTAGTAATTTAGCTTGTGTTGTCTGAAAGGTGGAATTTTGTATGTGTTTGCATTTCTTGCAGATGTCTGTCACACAGCAAATGTTACTGACTGACTGACTGCTCTCAAAACACTGTGGGAAAAAAAAAAAAGAAGAAGATCCTTGAAAAAGTGAAATATTAATGACTTAGAGCCACTTCACATCTAATAGCTAGTGAGTGCTCTTCTTGCTTCAAGGAAATGGGAACAATGAAACATGGAGTTTGCTTGGTGGTGGAAGGCTTGGTGCTGTTTCTGAAGAAATACTTGTAAATTCCCTATTTGGTGGCTGACATTTTAAAAAGCAGTCAAATCACTACATGATGATGACAGAAATAATTGCGTTATTCTAAGTTTGACTCCAAACATACATTGCATTGGACAAAAAATAATAAATTATTCTGGAAATATGCTCTAATATACTCTGCTATATTTCAGTGTCTCCAGGGAGCTTCATTTTATGACTTTATCAATTTGCCTTAAAGCCAGAGAATATGGGTTTCACAATTTCACCATCCTGTTAGTTCATACTTCTGTTGGGAAAGTGAATCAATTTCTGGATCTGATGTGTATATAAACGACTTCCTTTTCCTTACAGTCTCAAGAGAAATCAGGAAATATCCAAAGCATAAAGGTATACAGAGGTATAGATGAATTCCAGTGCTGAAGGGTGAAAGTTAAGATGTATCTAAACGTTAGAACTTTAATAAGAATTCAATAATCAGTGTTTTGCCAGTGATGTGGCAATATGCACTCTCACACTTACCAGCTATTTGTACTCAGTGTACTTTGGTCGCTGGGTGCAGTAACCAGGAAAGAACAAAAGACTTAGCAAATTAATACTAAATATTTCCACTCCTGATATAGAACAGATAGGTGTAATTTACCATTTAATTTTAAACTAGATTATGTATCAGGACATTCAGATGCTTTTCTCTGAAGCCATCAGTGTATGTCTGATATAATAAGAACTGAGATGCTTAAATTCCAATTATGAATTTGGAAATTCACGTCAGAAAACAAAGATACCCAAACTAAACAGCTCTGTGATGTAATTAAGCTTTCCCCTCCTCCTGCCTCTCTTATTGGTCATTCACCTGCATGTAAAATAAGAACTTGATCAAAGCTCCTTTGACATAGATTATAATCTGTCAGATGGCTTGGCTGGGATTTGAACATCACCTGTATGTTTTGTCTTTATAATAAACATTTTGGAGGTTTCTTGAGTGTTGATGGAGCACATGATACACAAGAAGAAACTTAGCTGAGTCTGTTTGGCCTTAGGAAAAGAATCCTGAGTGAAGATCTAAATGCTATCTTCCAGAAATCTAATGGGGTTATAAAGAAGATTAAGTCAGACATTTCTGGTAAGGGGAGAATGATGGGAGAGGGAATGAACACAAGTTGTGACATGGGAAATCCCAGATAGATATTAGGGGGAAAAAATATTACAGTGATGTGGCCAAGCATTGCACAGAGAGGCTGTGAACTCTCCATTCTTGGAGGTATTTGAACCTGACAGTCTTGAACAACCAGATCTAAGCTGACCATCCTTAGAGCAAGGGATTGCGCTACAGTAGTGCCAAAGGTGTTGTCCAGCCTGTGTTGTTCTCTGGTTCTGTGCTTCTGTAAATCCTGTTCTTTTTATGTAGTTTGCTGTTTTAATCTAACTCTTCTAACTAACTCTTCTAACTGTTTTCATCCAACTCTCTCTAAGTTGGAATGTTCTTTGTGCTTTCAGAAACTGCTGGGTTTGCTATCATTTGCTTACACAAATGAGAAATGGAAAGGTTGTTAACGAAAGGAATCAGTGAACTGCCAAACCATGTACTTTTCTCTGGAACCGTGCATTTTATACATTTGGTTTATAATACCAGGTAGAAAATATGTGCTGAGAGCTCACTGCTTTTATGAGCTGAGATATCTGTATCCATGAATAATATATATTTGCAGTGTTTTCTTCTCTCTCTCTCTCTTTTTTTTTTTTTTTTTTTTTTTTAAATGAACAAAGCAAATAAAAGCATTTTATGGTTGTTTGGAATATTAAAACATGCCTGCATTCATGGTGAAAATAGGCTCAAGTCTAATAAATGTTATTATTGCTATAGATAGATCTGTTTTTCCATATAAATATAAGCATCTCTTTTTGCTTGTTCTGTTATTCGGTGTCTTAGTGGATATGTCTTTTGCACAGCATGCTTTTGCAATACCTCAGCCACAGAAGATTTTCTTTGGCAATTTATTAAAGTCAGGACTTTTAAAAACTCTTTTGTCAAAAGCTGACAGGTAAAACTGATGCTGTTTGAAATGTAACAATACTTTGAACAATTTTCCAATGAAATATCCCAGATTTGCTTTTGCAAATTAAGAGGTTATACATTTCTATTTGAAATATATTTTTTACCTTTAAGGTAGAGAATTTATAAACTTTTTAAACAACTTCAACATTAAATAGCTTAGAAATTGAAATTATCTTTGCAGTTCAACAAAATGTTTAATATTATGGTCAATAAATTTGTCTTGATTCAGGGTAATTAAAGACACCAGAATTTCTTATAGTGTGGGAGAATTATCCAACACACAATATGTTTTATAGCATACTACAGCAAAAGGTGGAATATGAATGTGGAATATGTACATACAGCATATGAACACTAGATTTTATATGATGTTGTGTTTTAACCTGGCCAGCATCTCAGCCCCACACAGCTGCTCTCTCACTCCCCACCAGTGGGAAGGGGAAGAGAAAAGAAAAAAAAGAAAAAAAAGAAGAAAAAAAAAGAGAAAACTCATGGGCTGAGATAAAGACAATTTAATAAGTAAAGTAAAAGCTGTGGGCGCAAGCAAAGCAAAATAAGGAATTCATTCAGTGCTTCCTCTCGCAGGCAAGTGTTCAGCCATCTCCAGGAAAGCCGGGCTCCATCATGTTTAATAGTTACTTGGGAAGACAAATGCTATCACTCCAAACATCTCCCTTCCTCCTTCTTTCTCCAGCTTTTATTACTGAGCATGATGTCATATGATGTGGAATCTCCCTGTGGTCAGCTGGGTTCAGCTGTCCCAGCTGTGTCCTCTCCCAGCCTCCTCGCTGGTGGGATGGTGTGAGAAGCAGAAAAGGTCCTGACTCTGTGCAAGCGCTGCTCAGCAATAACTAAAACATCCCTGTATTATCGACACTGTTTCCAGCACAAATCCAGAACGTAGCCCCATACCAGCTACTATGAAGAAAATCAACTCTATCCCAGCCAAAACCAGCACAATGGACTTCGATAGGTATGTTCAGGCATTGGAACTCATTGCCCAGGGCATTCGTGGTGTCCCCATCCCTGGACGTATTTAAGAGTCGTGTAGACACAGTGCTGAGAGACATGGTTTAGTCAGGGACTTGTCAGTGTGAGGTTCATGATTGGACTCGATGATCTTAAAGGTCTTCTCCAGTCCTGGCAATTCTGCGATTCTGTGATTCTATAGCAAAAGTATGGAAGTAGGAAAAACATGACTGGTCAAGATAAAAAGAAAAGCTGAAACTTCCTTAATTCTGTAGATTCAACTGGATTGCAATCATGAGGAACACTCCAGTAATACTGCTATTAGATACCAAATAAACTGGAAAGTAACTGATGATCAAACACTAGGGCTAGTTACATCTGAATAAAAGTTTGAGCCCTTCTCTGAAGAACAGAGTAAAAACTAGAAAAGAACCAAAATAGTTTAACATAATTACTTTTCATGGTTATTTCTGCCTATCACATCATCCTGTGATTATTGTTGGAACATCTGGTTTTATAACTAGTAATTTTATTTTATTTTATTTTTTTAACTTGGGACAAGTCTTCCTCAGTTCCACCTTCCTGGGGAGAAGGAGAAAAATCCTGTGAAAATTGTTGTTTCTTGAGAGAAACATGTACAGTAAAGACCAAATGGATTTCATCAGTATTATTTACTTAGCCAGCTGGGCTGTTTATCAGTACTATATACAAATCATTCTAAGCTTATAAAAGATAATGAAATAATTGTGACCGGGCTGGTTAAGTTTCACTCTTACTTTCTTTCTGAACATTGGCTTTCTTGGCTACTGAATAAAGCTTTTGAGGAATAAAGCTTTAGCTTCACAAAACAAAGCGTTTTGTATAGTTTAACAGTAAGCAGCCAAGATTGTAATTTTGGAGAGACTGGAACAATCTGTCTTCTTCCATGAAGCCTTTCTGAAGCCTTTTCATTACAAAAATGTTGACATTTTACACACACAGTTTACTCTTGGACAAGGACTGCTTTAAATCATATTTCATATATATATATGTGTGTGTGTGTGTGTGTGTGTGTGTGTGTGTGTATGTATATATGTATGCCTTCCGAAAAGGCTAGGATTATCCAAAAGTCAGTGGGGAGAATCTTTACATGTGAAGTGCAGACACAAAGCAATACCTAGAGAAAAAGGGTCAAATTTAACACACAGGACAGAGAGCACAGGAGCACCTCAGCCAGCAGTAGAAGTCTTACTGTGTGGCTGGGAAATTACTGCTGCCCAGACTGTCGAGTAAGCAGAGAGCAATGCAGAGCTAAGCCTTACAGTAACGTATGAAGAGCACTCACATACAAAATCAAGATAAATATCTCACTTCTATCCATGGCTTCCTTGTCAGGATGTGCTTTCCTTTTTCTTTCCACTATTTTGCAAGAAACATCTGCTTTCTAGAGGAGGGGGGAGGTTCAGCTATAGTGAGCATGGGATTTTTTCCCTTTTTTTGTATTTGCTAACTCCATGGATCTGATAATCATCTCTCTATTGTCTAGTCATTGCTTTTCTAGATAGCTAAATTGTTTCCACTCCTTGTTCACCAGCTGCATTGCAGGATGGCAGTGTGTCCTTAGCACACCTCCTCAGCACACTTGTGCTTTTGGAATACCTTTCCAGGACTATATATATAGAATATATTTATATACCTTCTGTCACATGCCATGGGATTCCTTCTGGGGTCCAACGCCATGGCTTTCAGAAGGAAGATAGCTACTACTTCTTCATTCTGGGGCCACGGTTTCACCAGGGCAAGTGGCCACTATAATGTTGGGAGCACTTGGCACACCTTGACTTGTTAAAGATTAATGCTTCGTAATGAGAAATTATGCTGCCAGGCATCAAATCAGTGATTGATGTAAGATGGAGACTTATAGATTGTAATTGTGCTAGCAAGATATGAGATGATAATTCAAGTGTAATTTTAACAGTATTTAATTAAGTGGAACAGTAGATTAACCACCACTATCCTAACTAAACACATATAGAAGAATTGCAAAATAGAAATGCTCATTATTGCTAAGTTGCCTCTGCTGTCAGTGACTGACTTGGAGATGGAGTGATTGACCTGGACCTGATGTAAAATTGATTGATTTACAAACTGAATTTTAAATCTTTTCCAGTTGTTCTCCTTTAATGCAGGCAGGGGAAGGCGACTCATCTGTTCAATGCTGCATGGTTCATTGGATGGGGAGAAGATGACATATTTTATCTGCTCACTGAGATATCACTGTGTCATTTCACTCTGTGTGTAGCAATTAAAGCAAAGTGAATCATTTATTCGACAAATTCAGTCTCTTGTTCTTCCTATGAAAGTAATATTATCTCTAGTTTATTTTTTGTTTGAATTGCCTGATGGCAGATTTCTCTCATCACCTCAGTTGCTGACAAACTGTAATTAGGTATCCTTGAGCACAGTGCTAGCTAAAGAAGGTGCAAGGAGCCAGTTCCTTCATCGGTTTGTTTAATTACCTTTGTGTGCTGGCTCCAAAGGATTTTGGGAGCCCAGCCTCCCTTGCTTTGTCGGGCTGTGTAAATCCCCTATCAATTATACCTCCTATTCTGCAAGCAAATCATGGAGTGTACAAGCTTCAAATTTGCTTTGCTTGACTATTTGTAGGAATAAAACATAAAAGGAGCTTGTGTTCAGACACAATAATTTCATTGTTAATTTGAAGTGAATATTTATAACTTTCTTTTCACTATTTGCCTGACTCTACTAGCAATTAATTTGGTATTTAGCTAATTCTGCCCAGCCTATGCCTGGTCAGAATTTTCTGTCCCTGCGTTTCCAATACATTTCCTACACACTATTTTATACTTAATGACTTCATAGCTTGTTTATTGGAAACAGGTTTTAAATTATTTTTCAGCAGTATTGAAGACATGATTTAATGAGTAATTGTTAGATTTACTATGGAAACACACTCACCTGATTAATGTGATAGTTAACTGAGCAACAAAATTGCCTTATGAAGAAGCAGCTATAGACAGAGTTGAAACAGTAAGGAAGTTTGAGGGAACTGGGAAGAAAATATTTGAAGAAAGATAATTTAAAATAAGGTAGTGAGCAAGCTGAAGGCTCAGGATAAATTTACAGTGATAGCTTGCTGGTTAGTTGGTTGGTTGGTCTGTTAGTTATGTGTATGTGCTCACACACATACCTCTGTTTATGAGGAGACAGTTTATATAGGCTTGACTGGAAGATACTGCATTGGAGTGACAGGATATTCAAGGACCATAGAAAAAATGAGGAGGATGGGTCCTTCAGGTGTGTGTTTGAGTTGAAATTGTGCTGCAGCCAGCAGTCTAATTGTATGCAGTGTTGGCATCCAACTTCAGTGCTAATGTGTGCTTTTGGAAACAGATATATCCTTTGGGAAACAGATCTTTTCTCTCAGAGAGAGGAAGGAATGGGAGAAGAAGTTTGCCATTCTTTAGTTGTCAGAGCTCACACTGGGATATTTCTTGTGTTATTGGCTTGCTGCTATCAGCAGCACTTATATTCTCAGTTTACAGGCTTGTGGTCAGCTTAAAGGATCAGACTAGCATGATCACCACAGAATTTTAGTGATCTAGAATTTAGGATACTTCTACTCATGCTTTTGCATGGCATCTTTCCCCCTTTTTACAAGTACTGTTTGCAAAGGGAGATGTCACAGTGGGGACCCAGCAGAAACTCATGAGTAGATCACTGGGTTTCATTCCTGAAGAGGGTTGTGGCATCCATGGAGAGAAGAACCACAGGGAGATGAGTGGAGACATGGTGCACTGAAGCCAAAGAACAGCACAGCAGCAGACACAGCTAAAACAGGAGAGGTAAAGTGTGAATACTAGAGAAAACACAACACAGATGATTTCTCTCATGTAGTTTCTGACTTTGCTTATATGATGGATAACTCCTCACAAGCCTGAAAATACAGCATGTTTCAAAGTCATGGCATGATGTAAACCAACCCACTCACAAACTTACTCAGCTACTTATAGCTCAGCACAACCCCTCTTTTTTCAAGTCTGGGCTGGTGCCATTGTGTTCCTGCTCACTTATACATCAGTGAGGGCAGGAGCTTTTCTTTCTGAAAGGAAAGATGAGATGACTTTTTGTGTGGGAAGTTGCATTCTTGTACACGTGCTTTTAACCATATGAGAGCTGTACAGATTGCAAAGAAAATGAACTGACTTTCCGTGCCATGTGGTCACTTTGGGAGCAGAGAGTAGGGAGAAGACTGATAAAATACTTTGCTAGATCAAAACTGAGCAAAACTGGGCTGGACACATTACTGGGATTTTAGGAGATTTTGAAGAAAATAGAGAAAAATGAGAAGGCAATTAACTCACACCTATTTGGAAGACAAAAATACTCTTGTGAGTGATGAACACCTTTCACCACCTTTACTTGTTCAGCTCGTCTCCGTTGTGACAAGTAACTTACTTACACAGTTATTTGCAAAGTATTTCTAAGTCCTTGCCTGGCTAACGTGGTGGACATACAAATTACTTTAGTTATGCTTTGAATGCTTATTTCAAAGCCAGGAGGGATGCTGGTTTGATGGTTGGAGAATCAGACTAGAATTCAGTAGATCTGGATTCCTTTCAAATTCCTGTCATAGTTTTGCTTTAGCAGGTCTTTAGCAGGCAACTTTTTTAATCTGCACCTTATTTTATTGTCTGCAAAAAGGAAATAAGGATCCTTATGTTCCACCCGTGCTGTCCTGCCTTCCCAATTTAGCCAGTAGGATTTCTGGGGCTGTGTATGTGCCTTGAGTCAGCAGTGCTCCAGGCCTCCTGGGCCATGTCAGCCCTCCGTTTCAAAAGCTTTTGTCCTGCCTGATTTGGAGGGCAAGTTCCTAGTGATGTGTGGTTTTGGGCACTACTTGCCTTTTGTTATCTTTCATATAGCACCATTCTTAGACCTATTTTGTAGGAGACCTGGGATGCTGGAGTCAGGTTGGTGGCTGTGCAGGACAGCTCTGAGCATTTCAAATTGCTTTGTGGAAGTTTAAGACAGGACCCAGTTCAACAGATCGACTGAGCACATGCTTAATCTCTGCCTATTCAACAAATACTTTAAACATAAACATGTTTCAAAGTGTTTTGCTATAGATGGGTGAGCTCCAAAATGTGTTGCTGTGCTTTGCTAGATAAGGATCGGTATTTCTGAAAGAACTCGTTATAGGACAGGTGCATTAACACTGCCTGTATTTTTAGGTAAGACACTTGACACTCTGCTATCTATGTGTCAGCCAAAGTAAACAAAACCAGAAAATATTTTTTAAAATTGCTTCCTGACATGTAAATACAGATTATTTAGTGTAATAATTTGCACATGTATTATAGATTAATGCTATCAAGCTAAACTACGTGATGGCAACTACTGATGCTAATCTTGTGTTCTTTATTCTTCAAAACCAACAAAACTCATCTGCTGAAGGATATACGGCATATTTGAGTCTGAGTTGTTTTCTTCTTACATACAATTTAAAAAGCACATCAAGATAAGAGAGTTGAAGTGGTACAGGTTATGTGTTCCACTGCGGAGAGTTCTCTTAGTTTTTTTAAAAAACTCAAATGATTTAAGTCAGTGCTGATTTAAAAAACAGCAAATAATGTATTACACTCTCATCTTTGACAACTGGGGGAGTTTAATGTAATTTAACAGCCATGTGATTGCAACTTGCCGTAAACCTGATGCTATGCAGCTGATAAACAACAACAGAAAAAGTAGGCGACCCGAAGTACATGCAGTCAAAGCATCCCAGCCTGCATATATAAATTCCTGTATAAATCACATATGGAAAACTATTGAGCTTTTAAAGTGCCTGAGACAGAATAGTGTCTGAAGCAAATGCAGCAGCCAAAGTTTGTAAAAGCTACTTCTGTCTAATAATATGTATGTATACTTGTGTATGTACATACATGCATACATACCTATATGTATTTATACACTGTACGGTGTGTATTCAGACCTGATACAGAAGTGTGAATGGCAAAAACACTCTACACCTGCCTGCTGAAAAACTACCCACCTTAACTGTTGAGCCCTCTTCTCTCACGTCTGTCCTCAGACTTACCGGTCATGTTTGCAAAGCTCAGCCCTTTGCTAGCATCGTGCTGAAAGGAAAATTTAGCATGATTTCCTTCTCTGTAACTGGACCCTTTCCCTAATTTCCTTGTCACAGATTCAGTCCTCAGCAGTCCCTGAAAGGAATTCAAATCCCTCCTCCCAACTTCATCCCTTGTATTTTTTCCAGGTGAACACTCTGCGACTCTTTCAACAAAGGGGATTTTTTTTTTTTTTCTTTCCAGGACCCGAGTGTGAATGTTTCTGGTAGGAGGCATGTAACAGAAACACGTTTGCCAAATGCTGCTGCCTCTTTCCTTGGATATGGGAAAGCATTTTATTGAAATGGGAAAACCAAATGAATAGAGTCCGCCAGTCCCACACGCCTCCTGTCTGCAAGCATCCCCACCCTGGGGACGTGGGCTGTGTTACCGACTCAGGGGAATGGTTTTAGAGGAGCTCTTTGTTGAAATATTGGCAGCACATCACTGGACTCGCTGTCATTGCAGATGGAGCGCTGTGCCGAACAGATGGATTCTCAGCTTTTTCAAAGAAAGGGAAGGTACTTGATGTACCATGGTGGGAAAGAAGGGGGGGATTCCAGGCATATGGAAAGGCAGGAAAGAGGGCACGTTCTGCGCTTT
Source organism: Antrostomus carolinensis (assembly GCF_000700745.2). Classification (NCBI taxonomy): domain Eukaryota; kingdom Metazoa; phylum Chordata; class Aves; order Caprimulgiformes; family Caprimulgidae; genus Antrostomus; species Antrostomus carolinensis. The sequence continues at coordinate 12,284 of NW_010290354.1, read as the reverse complement.
TTGGTGCATTTGGAGCCTAGCAACCTCTCGCTGGCAAACTTGTTGTGAAAGTGTAAGCATGGCGTTCTGTGAGAGGGTGAAGGGACTGTAACAGATGTGGAAGAAGTAATTTACACAGAAGCAATACAAATGAACGCAGAGTCTAGAAAAGCCCGCTCTCCTGAGTGGATAACTAAGTATTACGTGCTAGGGATGGGGAAGTGCTCCTGCCCAGGATCAGAGGTGCACTCTATTAAGGCACAGGACTAGTGCTAGAACAGTATAACTGGAATAGAGGACCGGTTAATATTTTAAGGTCTATTGTGTTGTGAAAGAGGCCAGAGATAAATGTTACCTGCCACTGTGAAGCCAGGAATCCCCATTTTCCAGCAGCGTATGCATCAGTTTCGAACCATGGTGGTGCAGTTTGTACAATGGCATCATTCAGATACCGTATTGCCTCTTTTCTTGCACTCTTCTTCCTCTCCTCTTCCCCTCTCCATCTTTTTCATTACCTCACTTCCATCTTAATTGTTAGGGCAGGATAACTTCTGTGCAGCACCCAGGAGCCTGCAGTCCTGACTCGAAATAGTGTTATCTGATCCAATATTTACTGCTAAAATCTTCAAGCACTTGCCAAGTGGAGGATAAGGAAGCTGCATGAACTGAAAGGAATGCTAAAATCTTCAAGCACTTGCCAAGTGGAGTGTGATAAGGAAGCTGCATGAACTGAAAGGAGCGATCATATTTTGGTGTTGTGAATTAACTGGCTACAACTTTTCAGTTGCTTCACTCTCATGCTCACACACTCACACTCACTCCAGTTAGAAGAAATATTGTACTTTACTGGGGTACAATTTAGGATATGATGACATTGGACTCCAATCTTTATTTTTACCTCTTAGCTTAATTAGACAATTTCAACACCTCTTGAATGCAGACATTAAAGCAGTTTAGCAATAGTAAGGATGTCAAAAGCCTTGGAAATCCAGATTTTCTGAGAAAAAAGTGAATGTGATAAAGGGCAAAAATGTTAAGGTTTTTTCGAAGTGTGATTTGCTGCTGAAAGCAGCTATGCAAAAATATCACTTTCTTAAATAATGGCTATAGCTTTTGTTCATACTCAGGGTTGTGTCTGCAGCAACAGAAATGTCTACAGTCTTTTTCCTGAAAAACAAAGCAGACTGAATTACATGCCCACTTGTGCATCAACTGTGTTCCATTTTGAAGGACTGAATTCTCAGGAAGGCTCTGAGATAAAATAGACAAGGAATCCCATAATTGAATTTTAGTATGAACATTTTTCAGATCATTGTGCCTGGATCTCTGCCAAGTTTCAGCCCCTATACTAAATTAATTCCAACCCACACAAAAGAGAAGGGGGAAAAAACCCAACATCAACTTCTACAAGACAAAAACACTGGGCAATTTTTATAGGGAAACAAGTTGCCAAGAATAATTTACTGGAAAAGTAATTATCTAAAGAGAGGGTGGGCTCTTCTGTCTAATTGGAAATGACAACATTTTGCAGCCTTACTAAATGCAGTATAGGAGCATCAGCATTTTACTTCACCAGTCTGGTTAAAGTGAATATAAAGTGTAGATGTTGCTTCCTCTTGTTTTATTTCTCCTAACACCCAGTACTGCAATTGAGCCCACTTCTCTCTCTCTGTTGCAAAATCTAATCTGGCTGCCACAGGACCTGTGAAATACATGGAGGTGATGAGCCAGGGTGTGCTTTCTGCATTGTATGTCTGGCTTTATTGAATCTCTAGTCACCCTCAGATAATAAATATTTCATATGTTGGACAGGTGAAAGGTTTCATTCAGCTGTGGATCTGCTTCCAAGGCAACCAATTCCTGTCATTTGAACAGTTTAAACATGTTGAAAACAAAGCTTGCTTTCTGGTTTTCTCCTCTATGATTTTATGTGTAAAGCATTATCCGTCTCCCTCCTGTCCCTCCTACAAGCAGATAGAGAAAAGCTGATAGCATTAACAAGTAATTCTAAACAATTTATAACCTAAATGTAATCTCTTTTCCAGTCAAGATGGGATGAAAAATGCCATTTCATTTTACAAGCATAGAATAAATACCTGGAGATATGAAATTGCCCAGGTTAGCATCTATAAATACTCTGTACACAAAAAATGTAAGCAAGCATGGTAGTACATTATGCTTTACCATCTGTTTCTCTATTATGATGAGTGTTTCCTCTGTACCATTGTCCAGTAATTCTGTTATAGAATTGCGGATTTTTCTTTGTCTTTCTTTGAGAAAAGTTACCAAGAAAATTGTTAGCAAAATATCTTTAACTGCATCTAATTTCTGCCAGTCAGTGCTTGTGATAGATCTTCTTCTGGAGGATGTCTGATGTATCCTTCACATCTTGCAGCTGAACAAGGTCTTCTGAAGTATAGATTGGCTTTTTTTTCCTCTGCATATTCCAAGTGTAATGGGCAGCTGCCTTCCCTCCTCCTCTCAAGCCCTCCCCACGTCTGGACTTTCTGACTCATGCTGTGCTCCATGCCCAACTCTAGACTGATATCTGCATCCACTGCTCATGACTTCAACAAGCGCCTCTGTTTCCTGCCTTCTGCATCAACTGTGATGAAAGGAGAAATCTATTGGAGTAGTGTTGAAGTTTTTGTAGGCAGGCTCCAAGTAAAAAGATTTTCTATCATCTCATATCAGGCTCAGAGACACTTTTACTTGCATCTGACCTTCTGAGTGGATGTTCCCTTAATGCAATTATGGCAGGATGGTGGCATTTCTCCAGAAGGCACACTGCTGTGTTAGGAAATAAGATGGGTAAGATTGATGGGTTTTAGGCATTCTGATTATGATCCATGCATAGGTGGCTTATTTAATCTTTCTGTCCTCTCTTTCTAGTTAACTGTACAGATGCTTTGCAGTCTTGCTCTACTTGGGGACTAGGAGGACATTCTAGATCAGTTCAGAAAGACCGACATGACATACATGACTGCTCTTTTAGGTTTGATGGGGAGATGGGATGTGGGTACAGTTTGTGATAGGCATCTTTCTGCCTGGTAGCTTTGTGGCTGATCCCCCTATTAGAAAGAATTAAACTATATCTGACCTTGCAGCCCTCTCCCTTCTGTTTCCAGGTGTATAGATTTTAGCCAGCAGGTCTCTGGTTAACCCCTCCTCACTGTTGTTTATTTCCTGCCACTCCGCAGACACACCACTGAGCGTTAAGTATGTGAACTCAAAGACGCTCCCTCTCTCCTGTACAGTCTTAATAGCAAACAGTCACGAGCCAGGCTTTTCCAGGCAGAATTATTTCTACCTAAGAAATATAGGCTTCAGGAGTATGCCCTTTCTCTCACCCTTTTCAGATTGCATTAAAAGCATCCACTTCAAGAAACTACAACTGTGTTTATTCGAGTGTTGAATTTGGAAGTAGTGCCGGGATCCCTGCCACGGCATGCTTGAACCGTGAAACCCAGGTCAGTTCCATTTTTTGGTTTTCATGTACTGGTACAGCGCTGCAGCAGTTTGAGCTTCCAGGTCTCTGTGGGAGCAATGCTTCTTTTAACATGCAGAAAACATCATATTTGATTTTATAACCTTACCTCTTGTTTTTTGGTGGGGTTTTTTGGTTGTGTTATTTTTTGTACTACTAAACCAAAATGTCAGGTGGCATGTCAGTAAACATAATGTGTTCAAAAAGGAACATGCTGACAGGCTTGAAAACTAAATGTTCTCTTTTAAACAGGCGGGAGCAGCTCAGGTTTTCCTTTCTGCCCACCAGGCAATCCCTGGACCTGAGGGGACAGCTGTGCTTAATCTGCCTTTTGCTCTGTCACTGTGACTGCCAGCTGTTGCACTATATAACGTGCTCTCAGGCTATAGGAGGATAACAAGTTTCAGTCACTGTTGACCTTGTGACTCAAAGGCTACTGGCTCGATAGCCCCTTAGCTTTGTCAGTGAATCAATGCCTTCCCTGTTTTCCAGTCTTCTATGGTATTAGGAATTTTGTGCAATTGTCATGTTGCTGTTTTTGTTAATAAGTCTACTCTAGATCTCAGACTTCAAATTTTACCCAAACTGGGTCTGCATTTTTGAAATTCCATGTGCATAGTCTTTCACTGCAAGGTGGATTTGCATAGGGACAATCAAAGGTAACAAGATTTGGTACCTGAAATGTTTCCTCCCCCCAAATGTATGTTCAGTGACTCTATTTGAAGGCACAGGACTGTTTGTCTGCTTATTGGGAAAACATCTGGAGGCAGCAATGCTTTGTGCAAGGTAATTTTTCGGTGGTTTACTGTGATGTGGATCTGGCTGCCCTTTAATTTCAGTCCCCCAATCCCCAGTGGTTGTATGCTTTGATTTTGCTAGAGTGCTCTTGGAGTAAGTGTTTCTCTCACTGAAAGTTATGCTGCTGTGTTTTTTTAATGTTTCATACAATGGTTGAAGAATAATCTGAAATACACCCAAACATGGGCTTTTTCATCAACAAGAAACCTACAGTTAGAGCTATTTTCCCCTTCTATCACCAAATAAGAGTCCAGAGAGCAAATATCATCTCCAACCCCAAGTCTTCTCCACCTCTTCTGTGGTTCATTGAGTTACTCTGCTTGTAAGCACGTACTCCTTCTTTTCAACTTTTCTTTCTTTGTGCATTTGTTGCTTGACTAATCATTTTAGGTCAAGTCTGCAACAACTGAACAGAATGCAGTAAAGGTAGCACTCTGTGTTCTTCCTGCAGCAGGAAAATTTGCATGCAAAGATAAATATCTTTTTTAGGCATTGTATTTATCTAAGACAATGAGGAGATAAGTTTTGAGTGACTGAAAATTTTGTAACTGTGGCATTAATGTTTAATTAGTATTGGCAGCCAAGAAGTGCCTTTCTGGATTAACCAGGCACTCTGCTTCAGGGATATGCATAGGTGGCAGAAAGTGATAAAGCTGGTGAAACCGCACCTCTGGGAACATGTAATGGGATCTTTCCTGTGATATGCAAATTATGCTGCCAAGTTGCAGTATAAACAAGTCATGGGAGAAGTGGTGAGAGGTAGTTAAATAGCTGGATCACATATCAAAGATAAAATCCATCACTGGAAATGGAAAAATGCATCAAAACAGTGGTTTTGCTTTTAAAAATAAGTAAATAATTAAAAAAATCTTTGCCCAAAGCACATAGTTGCACTAAAGAGTAAATAGCAAGTGATTTACACGGTTGTTGCAGTTCAGAGTAAACGAGCGTTTAGGAAACCAGCGTGCATAGATTTTGTGAAAAACAAGACTTTTTCTAGCACAAGTAATCTAGCCAATTATTTATTTTTTCTAAACTGAGAAAAAATATTACTTCACAAATGTTTTAGGCAGAAGATATGCACTGCTTACTTTTCAGTGATAAAAACAATCCTACCATTTCTATTCTAAGCATGAGCAATGAATTGAGGCAGTCCAGCAAAACATATCTCAGGGTCGTATACAGCCATAGATCAATGAGTGTGCACAAACCGTATTGACACCAGCAGAAGCTGAGCTCATGACTTCAGGCTGGGTTTCCACGTTTTGTATTTTATACTGTGTGAGGAAAGGATTCCAGCAAATCACATTCCTCTAATAAATTAAAGATTACTCTTTCACAAATGGTATTGAAACCCTCATTGACATTATGTCCAACTGCATTGTTTTTCCACAGAGGTCAATCCCTGTGGCACCTGTGTTCCCTCATCCCTTTCCTCTGTCTGCTGTTAGGATCTGATGTGACTCAGCTGAAG
>NW_010290354.1:0-6515 GCF_000700745.2 Antrostomus carolinensis | reverse complement strand
CTGGATCATGTGCTAAAGTCCTAAGGGGCCAGCAGTAGAAAATGTAAGACGACAGCAGGGAATATTAAAGTATCATGAGGGGCCAGGGAAATATTTTTGGTCTGTGACTTTCTTTTGTTTTGCTGTGTAATAGGAATGATACTCTATTGGACAGAGTGGTACAGTCATAATAAACAGATCCCACATTCAATAAGTGTATCCGATTCTGTTCTATGTTTAATCACCCACGAGAGCTGTGTCAGATGCTCCTCCACCAGGAACAATATCTCCTAATTAGCTGTAATTAAGGTATATTATAACAACAGGATGTGAAACTAGATGGATCTGTCTCTTGACATTTCAAATTTGGATATTTTTTTCTGCCAAGTCAATTAATTGTAACAGAGGCCAGGCCATTCTCAGTGATGGATCTGCATACGTGAATCTCAGTGTCACTGAGATGAGACGGAGCATGAATCTTTCCTTCAGTAAAGCCCCCTTAGAAACATGCATAGACCCTAGTTAAACTTAATTTACTGGCCCAGATGTTGATTACTAGGAAGCCAGGGGTCACAGCTAGATTGCCTTATCCTGGAAAGTGCAAGAACTGTACCAGAGATGAAACAAAAATCGGGTACCTTGTCTGCAGGTTCTTCATAGGATCTGTCCCCATTCATAGCAGGTGTGGCATCTCTTTTCATTCACTGCAAAACCACACAAAGCTGTTTTATTAATGATCTATTCAAACAAGCAAATTCTAAACTTGAATGTCCAGTGAAGGGATTTGGTTATCATCTAGAAAATTACTGCTGCTTCTCCAAGCTGTGACAGAAATCAGGACATCACCAACTGATAACTGATTTGGAGAGCTAATCAGTAGTAAAGCTTAGTCTTAGACTTTGTGTAGATAGCTTAACAATTAAGACTTTTTAAGCTATTCCTGAATGAAAGCACATTGCCGACTTAAAAGAGAGAATTTCCTAGCTCAGGCATTTCTGGCCATGTAATTAAGCTGAATATGCTGCTCCCTTGCCCCTAGCCTAAACTCCTAAAGAAGATTAACAACACTGAATTTCTACGAAAGCTGAAATCTTTTTTATACCCTGAAATATGAACTAACACAATGATGTGTCACAACTCCATCCAGTGACTCCTCTCGAATTTGGTGATGCTTCACTGTGTGCCAGCAATGCACTTTGCAGTGTCACTAACCCATGGGACTTGGGGAGTTCACTGTTTCAAAGATGAGCATAGATGAATCTGGGCTTCTGCAGCATTTAGTATGGTATATAGATATTTGCCTGAAGTAATCTATTAGATGTCATAAAGCATGTGCAATCAGAAGGTCTTGTGTAAAACACTAGGAAAAAAAAGCTTATCTCCCATGCTATTCTGCTGAGCAGCTCTATTATGATCAGGACTTTCTTTTTTTTTTTGTCATTCATTTTTAGCCACCTCAGTTCCCTGTAACTTCCTAAAGAAAATATTTAATAGATGTATTTGAATTGTGTTCCCAAGCACAAGTGGTTTCCCAAGTAAATCAGTTATCTGATTGAGAAATGATATGATTACAAATTTTTAGTTTTCTTTTAAGATACCAGTAAAAAAAAATTTTCAAAGTGTCATATTTTGTTTGCATCTTATGTGCCCATACTCACTTAATCACATGCAGGAAATATTTTTGTACACTGCCGCTATGCATGACTAAGAAAGGAGCAGTAGATAGAACAAGATGAGATACAGGCTGTAATTTACACCTGACAGAGTGCGAATTTCATTGCAAGTCCTTTTAAAGGAAACTTGCTATTTTCTCCACTTTCAGATAGGCAGTGATTCCATAAGAAATTATGATCATTGTCTTTTTTTGTTTGTTCTATTCTGCTTTGCTTTTGATTTTTACTAGGAGAAAAAACATATTCCTCAACATAATGCAATCCTGTGCTATCTGCAGGCCCAGGTCATGGTCCTGTGATGCCGGACATACCCCATAAGCAGAGAACAGCCTGACTAGAAAAGATTAATGAAGTGTGGGATAAAGAAAGTATTATCACACCATTTCATGGATGGGGGATCAAGGCATCGACAGTTTAAATTACTTGGCCAAGGTCTATTGTAGAGCAATATGAGGAACAGGAATCTCCTGGATCCCTGTTCAGTTGCTTTTCCATTGCTAGAATACTGAAGACCCCGTATTTGTTTTGGCTGAACTGCAATTTTGGACAGTTTGGGAGACATTTGGACAGGGAAGAGGTCTATTAGTCTTTCCTACTGAAAGAAATATTATCAGGCAATTAAAAGAATAATAAATGGGACCCATTCAAACTGCTCCACTTGCTGTTGCTCTGAGCTTCAGGCAAGAAGGAACATGGAGGTCATTTAATCTGACCACTTATATATCACAGGCCACTAGTGTCACCTCAGCACTACTAAATTAACCCATATATTTTAGACAGAAATACATGGGTCTTACAAAATGTTTTATATTCAGGCTGTAAATTCAAAGGACGGGACTTTGTTCTCTATGCATATCTGCTTTGCTCCTCCAGCAGTATCACCTGGATAAACAAGTGCAGTTCATATTCCTGTTGGCTTAATCTCTTGCGTCATCACAATTATTTTGATTAATTTGATACCTTGGAGTTTAAAAGAACAAACAAACCATTAACAACATGAGCAGAGATGGTGCCAAAGAGGCATGGACGCTGACCCTGGCACCCTGTTCTCCCTCTTGTGTGCCAGAAGAACTCTGTGTTGCTGTAGGAAGGGTATCGAGTGGTCACCATCCAGCTACATTAGGGGAAGGTGAGGAGAACTGCTGCACCCCAGCACCCTTCACACGGGATATGTCCTCTGCACATTCAAAGGGTGAAGTCAAGATTTAGTCCCCGAAAAGCATGGTACAAAAGTTTGCTGGATGTAAATATATACAAACAAGTCTAAAGCCATCAGTTACCATATTCATAGCTACAGGCCAAATGCTTTATTCATAATGTTGCAGTGAAAGTATTAACATTGCATTTGTTTAAAAAGTAACTAGTAGGGCATTTGTGACCCTTATAATACACATGTGAAGCAGTGCTCCGCTGGTTTACACTGGTTACATTCTGCTTTATATTTTCCAGAGGGCCAATTTGCAGGGATTTTTACTGCAGTAACAACTGCTATTTATGAATATAAGTAACTAATTTACCAAAGTTTCACACAATGGCTCCATGGCTTCCACTTCACTTTTAAAGGTTCTGCAAATCTTTTGGTCTTGTTATTGGCTTTGGGTTGTTTCTGATTGTATCTTGAAGCCTGAAAATACTGTATGACAGTAAAGTAAATACATTATTCTTGTTATTGCCCTTGTTATTAGAAAATATTTATATAATGCAGTAAATTTATATTGTACTTTACCAGCATAGATAAAGGGAAACTCTCTTCCCTGAAGAGCTTATAATTCAAATAAGGCAAGACAAACAAACCTACAACACTTCAGAAAAGGGTGGGTGAAAGGATTATTAACTATGTGAAAGGGGTGGAGTGCCTGCATGAGGGGGATGCAATCATCAGTGTTCCTAATTTTACATCACAGTAGCATCTTAAAAATCTCAAAAGGGACGAAAGCCTGGCTGCATGAGGTGCTGTGAAGAAGCCTGGCAGGAGGGTGGCCTTGCCCCTGGATCTCAGAGCATCATTGATCCCCACCCAGGGGGCTCCTGGCTAAAGCCAGCATCAGTCCAATTACAGCACAAGGAGCGCCAGGTCTCTAGTAGGTTTTAGCCCTGCCTGAGGGAAAATCCACAGGATTTCCTGCCCTGAAGAGTTCTAATTGAAATTGGAGAAAGCAAATGCACATACAAGTGTTTCAGGGAAAGGGTAGTGGAAGGGTTGTTGGTTGGGCAAAAGTACAGCAGGACCACCTGGAGGGAGGGAGTGCTTTTAGCATCATTATATTCACCATGATTTACAGCTCAAGCCTCCTTTGCCCTGACCCCCAGACAGCTAGTTACAAGAGAGAAGCCTGGAAATAATTTTTGTTGCCGGATCATAGCTGGTGCACCGTAATTGCTATTCTCTTGATTTGACCTTGTCTTAAATATGGGATTGCTTCTCTCTCAATGGAAGAGAAAGAAGGTGTCCAAGTGTCCCATGAAGAGGACCGCACCCACAGAGTGTGTGATATTCCTAAGTTTGCAGCTCTGCACTAACTTGTTAGTGATCCCATACACAGCTTTTCAGAAAACAGGCAAAATTGCTGGCTCCACTTAGCAACTTAATTCAACCTCTGCTGAAAGCTAATGGGTATGAGGGAGAACAAAGAGCCTGGCAGCTCTGCTCCTTCCTGTCGGAGATGGGAAATCTCTGTTCCCCTCATTTACCCACAGCAAACAACCTGGGAAAAAGGAAAGGACAGAGGGAAACTCCCTGTAGCTGTCATCACTTCCTAATCAAAGTAAGATGCTGCCCCTAAACATGGCATGAAGGATAAAGAAAGCCCGTAGCAACCTAGGGAAGGCTGATTGATAGGCAGAAATAGGACTGTGATAACTGAGGTGTGTGTGTACTCCACGCTGATCTTTAAAATGAGAGCTGCAAGGAACAAAGGAATTAAGTGTCTGGTAAAGAAACAGGGCTGAGGAGATGGGATTCATTTGGAAGTGGGTAGAAAAGGTCCAGGATGAATTCTCTCTCCAGAGAACATGCTGATGTAGGGCATCACAGTTGTAGGAAATGTGTTTGAGTGGGCAGCTCTTGTTGTCAAACACTAATAGTCATATGTTGGCGTATTCACTGAGGATGAGCAGGAAAAAAAATCAAAAAGCAAAACATTTCTCTCTAACTATCCATATATATCCATATTTGGGGACAATCTCATGAGTTATTGCAAACTGACTCATGATTTCTGCTCTCCTGAGGTTCGCTGTTCTGGAGTTATCAGGCAGGCAGAGGACAGGAGCAGGAGCTGAGTCCCTCAGGAGTGAGTGTCTTGTTGGGATTAATACAGCATGCAGGTAGCTGAGTGGTGGTTAAGCTCCCAAGGAACAATTTGCTCAGCCCAGCTCATCTCATCCCATGGGTGTCTGACAAAGCAGATGTCCATATCCAAAACTGCAATGTAGACTTCTAACCAGAGAAGTGAGATGTGTACCTCCAAGGTGTGTTACATTGCTTAGCAAGGTATCTGTCTGAAACAGGCCATTGGAAATATCTTGTTCTCCCCATTGGCAACAAGGGCAGCAGAAAAGCCCAGATGTAGATGTCTGCATTATCTGAAGTTAGGTGTGATGAATCTCTCCCTCCCCTAATGAAACAGCACAGTATAACAGACAATACTGTCTTGGCTGTGGAGAGATACTTGGATGAAGGAATGGCCTGTGGCACACTAAGGTAGAAATGTGCCTGCATTGTAAGGATAAGTGTGGAGTCAATGGATGGAAGCAAAAAAAAAAAAAATACAGAGAAAAACAAGAAAGAGTATTGTGAGGTAAATGGAGAACAGGACATATACTAAGAGGAGTGGAAGAAATACAAGATAAACGAGATCAGGGAGTACACTACCAATTCAGAATTTGTAGCTGGCTAAAAGATCCTGAATGTGATGTGCTAAGAGGGGATGACAGCTTTTGGAGTGAGGACAGATGTAAGTTAATAGAAAAGATACCAAGTATTTCTCTCTTAAGTAGAATTTATCACCAGGAACCTTGAATTAAACAAAACAAGCCTAAACCTCTTTTCCAGAGTTTCACTTGTAGTCTTGCATAAAGTTTTGATCAATATGACTTTGGATAGCTTCAGCACTCTGTGATAAAGTGCTCTGCAGTTCACCTAGGCACTTAACCAAGGACATTTAGATGTCATCTCTTGTCACAATTTGGTCCAGTGATAAAACTAGATTTTAAAAATACAAAAATGGTTTGATTGACAATGATTTTTTTTTCCCCCATGAATCTCTGCCTGAAAGACAGGCTGCTTTAACTCCAGGAGTTCAATTATACAGGCTTTGAAGGAGAAGAAAAATGATAATTAATGCATTTTAGAAACTTCTCAAAAGTTACTTAAGATAGATTTTCCATACATAATGTTGCCATGTGAAACTCAACTGTCGCCTGGTCTTCTGGGGCTGGAAGAGAGTAGTCTGTGTTCATTTGGAAATTCAGTAACAAGGCTCCCCTGCCTCTGATGGACTGTATGATACCATCCCTGGGGCTCTGCCACAGACAGGGCTTACCCATCAAGCTATTCATTTTTTCAGGAGGTGGCATGAGGGTGATTTCTCTTTAGGTTAGCCAGGAAGCTAAAATGCTCTTTCTGGAAGTGTGTCCCAGCTTGCTTTGGTCTTTTATTTTCCTTTTTTTTTTTTCTTTTTCTGTTTTTCTTAAAAAACAAAACAAAACAAAACAAACCCCCCCCCCCCAAAAAAAAAACCCAACCAAACAATCCTTTGTATTGCAGCTGCCTGAAGTAAATACCTGAAGCTAAACTGAGGAAGTGTGTCCTGGGATGATCAGGTAGTGAGGAAGATTGTGAACTGGTTGAAAGGAAGAAGTCCG
>NW_010290353.1:0-809 GCF_000700745.2 Antrostomus carolinensis | reverse complement strand
AAACATTACTTCCTCTTGGTAAAACCATGTTGACTACTCCTAATGCAGCCAACATTAGGACTGGAGCACTGGAATAGGCTGCCCAGAGAGGTTGTGGAGTCTCCATCTCTGGAGACGTTCAAAACCCACCTGGACCCTTTTCTGTGCAACCTGTTGTAGGGAGCCTGCTTTGGCAGGGGGCTTGGACTAGATGATTTCCTGAGGTCCCTTCCAACTCCTACCATTCTATGATTCTGTAATGACCCTCTTATTCCTGATATGCCTAGAGGTAGTGCTGAGGATAAGTATTTCCATCACCTTTCCAGGGATGGAGGTGAGGCTGACCCATCTATAGATATCTGGGTCCTCCTTTTTGCCCTTTTTGAAGACTGGAGTGGCATTTGCTTTCCTCCAGTCACCAGGCACCTCTCCTGTTCCTCACAACTTACCAAAGATGACAGAGAGTGGCCTCGCAATGACTTCTGCCAGCTCTCTCAGCACCCACAGGTGCACTCCACCAAGACCCATGGATATCTGTATGTCCAGATTGCTTAATTGATCCGTAACCCAGTCCTCGTCAACCAAGGCAAACTCCTCCTTTACCCTGACTTTCTCTGGGGCCTCAGAGGTCCGAAGCTCCTGAGGACAGTCTCCAGCAGTGTAGACAGAGATGGCATTCAGTAACTCCGCCTTCTTTGTATCCTCTGTCACCAGGGCACCCACCCCATTCCGCAGTGGGCCTACGTTGCCTCTAGTGTTAACTTTGTCTGCAATGTCTTTGAAGAAGCCCTTTTTGTCATCCTTGACCTCTCTTGCAAGGTTTAATTTCA
>NW_010290352.1:22664-23005 GCF_000700745.2 Antrostomus carolinensis | reverse complement strand
CCGCCCCCCCCGGCCGTGCAGCCAGGAGCCCAGCCTGGCCCTGAGCTACCCAAGGGTTCCTCGCAGAGACCTGGCCGGTTAAAATACACCCGCTTCCCTGGTCGGGCTCCCTCCCTCGGGTGCCTGCAGCTTATCGAGACCCCATCCGCCAGCCAGTGTTTGCATCACGTTTGGTGGGTTTATATATTTTTTTTCTCCACAGCTGACCCCCGAATTCACACAGCGGCTGAATAACAAAATTCGGGAGCTGCTCCAGCAGATGGAGAGGGGCCTCAAGTCTGCAGACCCGCAGGACTGCACCGCGTACACTGGCTGGGGAGGGGGGGGGGGCGGTGGCATAC
>NW_010290352.1:11234-22652 GCF_000700745.2 Antrostomus carolinensis | reverse complement strand
CGGGAGCTCTCCAGAGATGACTTCTGGGTCAGGCCAAGGCAGATCGTGGGGTTTTTTGGCTGTTTGAATGATCACAGTAAAACTGTGTCAAGAACAGTGCTGCTTCTGCATGTTTTAATCCATTAAAACAAGGGGCTTTCTTGGGACTCCACATTTCTGGAGCAGGTTTCAAGCTGCAGAGGGAAGACTAGCATGGGTGGACAGGCCTGGGTCTTCTCTTAATTAGTAGTGATAAGCTTAGGCAACAGAGAAAGCCAGCACCTGCTTGAGAACAAACTTAGGAGCCTTTGAAGGGACTGGGTCCAGATCTGGCCACGGTAGGGATGGTGACAATCAAACCAGCGCTCCATGAAGTGGACAGATGCACGTGGTAGGTCACTTACCTGCAGGGAGACCTTGCATATGGCAGCAGTGAGCTTAGGGCCTGAAATAATGTCTGTCTTTTCTGTTTGGGATGAATTTTATCTTATGACATTGTCTGATTGGCAGGTTCCTCCATTCCTGTTCCCCAGGTAGTGCCCCTCCACTTAGCCAGGGCTAGTTCTGCTCCAGTACCTGCTGGAAGGAGCAGAAATGCAAATGTGAGTATAATGAAGGATGGAAGCCTTCCTCCACACTAACTCCCGTGTGCAAAGCTTCCAGGAGTTTGTCTTTCTCCTGTTCTGCATTTTCAATCTGGTTTTCTTTCCTTCTTTCCTTGGGAACATGCCCTGCTCTCACCTCCCTATTCCTACGCCCTGGAGCCAGGGAGGACACACCTTTCTCTGCCGCCTCAACCTTGGCGACTGCTGTGTGCTTTGTCAGCTTTCCTGCCCTCTGCACTGTGCCAGGCTCTAGGGAGGGACCCTGGGGTAGTTACAATTAGTCTCATGCTTGCTGCAAGATTTTTATGCTGCTGCTTTTTGTTTGGTTGGTTGGTTTGGTTTTGCTAATACACTGCAACCCTAAATGGCAACTTTCTACATTGTAATCTGGGTGCGGCTGGCTTGTGCTTGGATGCTATAGAACTTGATGCCAACAGTTTGCTTGGGAGAATGGTGCTCATTGTGTTGGTGCTGAACTAACGTACCAGCTTGATGACAGCAATGCCAGAAACGCCTGCTTAAAAACTTGAGTAAGGTAGACAGGCACTGAGAACGCTCTAGAGCAGTTCCCAGGAGATGCTAGGATGCCAGTATTAAATTCCAGCGTGGGAGAACATTGATTTCATCAGTTGCTGCCTGGCAGCACTCTGCTGCTGCTGCTGCTGCCTGTGAATTTATGCATTTTTGTTCAGTGCTGGCTGATTTCACCCTGGGAGACAGGTTCAGTCTTCCAGTCTGTGTGACCCTGCTTCTGAGGTCCCCTTAGATGAAAAGCACTCCACAAGTAAAGATGGTCTTCAGTCATGAGGGTGCTACTTGCCATGATGGCAGAGTCTACCTCTAGCCAGAATAATTCAGGAGATAAAGCAGGAGGACAATTATCTGTTGTTAGGAGTACCCTGAAAGTCTGTGGGGAGAAGGTAAACACCTTTCCCCAGAGACCACGTTCCCTTCCTTAGGGTGGCCTTAAGGAGCTTCATGTTGGAATATGACTGCAGTTGTGAAACAGTGGTTGAGAGCTCTGGGAGGATTTCAGCCTGTTTTTATTTGGAAGGGAGTTTCTCTAGAGGGATTCTTCTCTTTTCCTTCCAGGGATCATTCCTCATTGGGCACACGACCTTCTCGCCTTGGCTAATAGGATTAGAAAAAATCCATGGACAAATTTCCTGCAGGTCACAGCCAGCGAAGTGAAGCTTGCAGATACTACACTGTATCTTTGTCACCCTCCCTTCTTTTCTAATCCTAGCTATATTAATTTATTCAGTGCTGGTTTCCAGAGACAAAATTAATTGGGCCAAGACAGCAGCTTTTTCCTGTAATTGCTTATGTAGAAAAGGCTTGTTGAGTACCTTCTCATGTAAATCATTGCCCAGCAGTCTGAAATCAACCCACACTCCTGTGGCCACTAATAAGAGAGACTTGAAATGTGGCTCTCAGTGCAAACTCTGCATGAAATGTAACATACTTGAGTGTACTACATTATACCCAGTAACACACAGCATATGCTGGCATTTTACTTTGGTGCCTGTTTAATTCCCAACACACTTCACAGAGCCCTGTTCCCCCAGCCTGCATTTGTGCCAGGGAAGCCACAGCTTCTTGGCATGTGAAGTTGGAGCAGAGGGAGGGAAGGACTTATATTTTCAGCTCAGAGGCATTGAAAAAACACACGTTGGATGGAGATTCTCCAGCATACGGCTGAATGCCCTCAAAACACACTTGAATCGTCTTGTTACAGTTTCATTCAGTTCCCTATAGAGATCAGGGCCCTGGAGGCAACACCTGACACATGCCGGGGTATAGACCAGACTTGGCTGTTATGTTCTGTTTTGTCTTCTAACCAGTTTAGCCAGAGTGCTGTAAGAGCTTTTGTGGTCTTAACCTGTTTCACTGTTATCAAAGTGTTGACTGAGGGAAGGTAAACTGCTGTAAGCTAATTCTGAATCAGAAGTAGTTCAAACCCTGGCAGAAATACAACTGCCTCATCCATTTTCAAGTAGATTATCATGAGGATGCCAAATCATACGTACATGTATGTTGGCATTTCTCAGAGTGCAAGAGGCCTTGCTCCAAAGACTACCTCGACTGGGAGCACAGGTGAGGGAAAGGGAATAGAAGGAGACTGACTTCACTCCTCTCACCTCTTAGCTGAATACAGAAGCTAGGAAGCTCCTGAGTCAAGTGCCTGTTGGACTTTTGTGTCCTTCTAAGATATGAGGTGAACTGCCACCTGAAACAGTATAGAAGGGAGAGATTCCCCTTCCTCCACATGGCCGTGCCTTTAGAATTTGTTTCCCATGTGAGCATTCCCTTCTCTAGCAACGCCATAATCCTGGCTTTCAGAGCTCGAGGGCCTCTGAAGCAGACTGGCGAGTCCAGCTGGCCTACCCCACCACAGCTTTTGGCTGGCCTGTTGGTGAGTGGAGATGAGGAGCAGGGCTGAGTTACCTTTTGAAAGGACTCTTCAGAAGACAACACCAGATGAAAGAAAAGCCATTTAAGAATGGATAGAAATTTGGACCGTACCAGTTCAGGAAAGCTTCTGGAAAAACACCCGTCATTCACATTAGTGCAGTATCTTAGTTTTAACCTCAGAACCTAGAGAACTTGCATCTCCTTAAAAGACTTCTGTTCAAAAACCCCCAAATCCTCAGATAATCCCTACAGAATAAGAGGCAGTGAGGGTGCATTTGATGAGAGAGAATGGAGTGCCTTGTGTCAACCACATAGACCACATTCCTGTCAAGTGCTTGGTGGGTAGTTGCATTCTTGGAGATAGTATTTGACTGGAGAAGGCTCTGAGCAATGGGATGTAAATTTGAAGTTTGCCTTATTTTCAGAGAGTTGGATCAGATCACCTCCACAGATCCCTTCTAACCTAACCTATTGTAGGATCCTCTGATGGGGTAGTGGGTAGTTTTGGTTTGGGCTGATTTTTTGGGGTGTTGGTTGGCTTTTTTTTGGTGGGAGGGAAAGCTTCTTTTGTAAAAAGTTTTACCAAAAAAGCTTTGTTACCAAGGCTTTAGGGCTGGAGAAGCTGAGGCATTCTGCGAGATGCCCCATGTCCCCCAGTGCGCTAGGAAAGTAAGCTGCAAGCTGTAGGAAAATGCACATGGGGCTCCCCAGACAGTTCTGCACATGGGATGATACAGCTCTCCAGAGAAAATGCCTCCTGTCCCATTCAGCTTGGCTTTGGCATGCATTTATAAGCACAAAATAACATCCCATGTGTCTGCACCAGAAAAGATACTTGTTAGATAGTTTACTGCCCTTTGAGCTGGGCAGTAAAGCTGTGCCACCCGCTCTGTAACTTTTACCCCATGCCTGATGCATTAAAATGATACCAGATTTCTCCCTAGCAACCATCAGGTTTCAGCACTATGTGCAGAGATAGGTTTCCACTCCTCTCTGTGTTTGACATCCCACCTAGAGGGTGCTGGCTTATTTCCCTGGGTCAATGCAGTGGGCTCCATATTACTGTAGATAGGTTTGGAACTGGTCCAGATTAGGTCAAAGAAACCTCCTCTTGTGGCAAGGCAGCGTCCTTTGTGAAAGGACCACATTGCAGCTCAGCTCCTGGTGGACAAAGGTGCAAGTTCTCAACAGTCTAATGGGCATCCCTGCTGGTGCTGTCAGCAAGGAGGCTGCAGTGGAGCTGACGCCAAGTGGTGCTTCCTCTCACTTTATTCAGCACGAAGGAGAAGCTTTGTCTCTCTCCTGCTGCTCTCCTGCCAGCAGAACCGTTTGCAGTGGTAGTGCAGTCCAACGTAAAGAGCAAATCTAAACTCAGAGGGAAGCTGAGGCACAGCTTTACTGCTCTTTGGTCAACAGAATGGTCATATGGATGAGATTTTTTTCAGCCTGCTGCAGTGCTTTAGCTCTCAAGCAGGAACTTTTCTCTCCAGCAGTGTCTGCTGTGTTGAAAGCAGTGGTTGCTAAATTCAGGGCCATCAGCACTAGCCAACTGGTGCAGCACAGAAATGGAGCAGATCCACTGCTTACCTAGCCCTGTTTGTCTGATGATGCCATGTTTGTGTAGCACTTAAAGCATGTCAAACAAACACCCAGCCAGTCGGCAAACCCTACCCGGTCAGTTGGGGGAGGAAGGTATTATTGGAGAGGGAATGAGGCAGAGCTGTGGAATAGCTTCTGCAGAGCAACACTGCCTGGCTGAGCCAAGTCCATCAGGTGGAAACTCTTGTCTCCAAACTGCACTGCCTCTGAAATATGCTGCCTACATCTTGGCACATAGGTCAATATAGGATACTCCCCTCCCAAGTTACTGCATCTGGTATCCCTGTACATACATCTGTAAACATTGCCTCCTTATGCATGGGCCTGCCCTCCACTGCTGGCCTTCCTGACTTGGGGGCTTACAGAGAGCAACAGGGCAAGCAGCGGGCTGAAAACAGCACTGCACTGTGCCCTTCTCAGGAGCTTAGGGGTATGAATTCCTCGAGGAATGAGCTGAGAAAATTGGCTTTAGATTCACTTTGTAAGGCCTTTAGGTTTTAAAGAAAAAGGAAAAATGAATGATTTGGGGAAGCAACTCATCCCTTCCATCCTTTAGTATAGGTCATTGTTTTTTTGGAGTCTTTTCCAAAGATTATTGGGCCTGGGAGGAAAGGGGGCAAGAAATGTTTTGAAAGAGAAGATGCAAAGGAGTCAGAGGAAAACAATGCTGAGACATTTACTTTCTAAGTATTCAATCCTAGCAGCGGTCTTTGGATGGTAGTTACGTACATAATTAAGGTGGTATGATGGCAGTGGGAATAGAAGCTACTTACAGAGCAAGAAGTTGAATATGAAAGCAGATAAGAGTGCAAGTTTTGCTCAGACAGCTATCAGGCCTGTTAAAGCCTAGAAGCTGTACTAGGTGCTAAATAAATCAAGGAGAGTCACTTGACATCTGCTAGCTAGAAGAGGAGAGTTCCCCTTTACAGAAGGGCTTCATATCCACATCCTTATAGACCTGAGTGATAGCACTGTACGTGAGCTGTCTCTGGAAATACTAACACCAGACTGCTTGGAGAGAGGACAAGGTTATTAGCTTCAGCAAGAAATGGAAATTTTCCCTTAATATACATGTGGAATTGAATTGGCTGTAGCACAAAGTTTTGGAGATTACCCATGCAAAATGAGAAAATGATCTAAATTTAAAATTCTTCTCAGTACCATGGAAAGTAATTTTGTAGCATGCTCACCTCCCCTTGCCTTACCGCATCAAAACCTGCAGAGATTGGCTCTATTAATTTAAGCTTAAAGGCAGGACCTGAGTCTTCTAAGAAATTGTTACTTGTTATTGGTTAGGGGAGGAAATAAGTTTTTCTTAAAGTGATGCAGGCCAGTAGTTTTCTTCAGTGCATGTCTGAGGATGCCTTCCAGATCAGAAGGATTGTTCAGATGTGGCAGACCTTTTGGACACAGACTTACTGAGGACTCCTCCATTACCTGTTAAAAGCTTTGAGAACTAGATGAAGACCGGGAAGACAGAGGCAAAGGACAGGAATTAATGTGACTTCTCAGTAGCAGAGTTGTTTCTGTAGCTGGCCAGCTCACTGAAAACCTCCAGGGAGGACCAATGCAGCCTTTTCCAGCCTTTTAGGTTGCTTTTTATGTTTCAGACAAGGGCTGAGCTCATGAACAATGTGCTGCAGCGGAGAGTCGGACAGCCCCTTTCTTTTCTAGGGTGCACTAGTCCTTGGTGTAGAGTTTGTGACCTGCTCAGCAGCAGGAGATGATGTCCAGGGAGCTGTAATAACATTGTTGGTGCTTCCCGTGTGAGGGAAGGAAGGAAAGAAGGAAAAAAAAAGAGAAAAAAAAAAAGGCAAGTAGGATGTCTTAAGGGTGCTGCTTCTCAGTGCTGATGATGTGTCACTTTTTCTAAAATCCAATCCAAGCGACCCAGCCCTTTACCTCCTGGCATATGGTAACAACTCAGCACTGCTCTGCCACAAGTACCATCTTGCCCAAAGACTTTCTTTTTTTTTCCCCCCTCCACTATGTAGCAGCAGTCCCAGGTACAGTTGATAGATGTAGGTGGGTTTGTCTAAGGCTCATCTTTTGCTCCTTGCTACTAAAATTGTATGTAACCTGTGTATCAGAAGCTCTGCTGTCCTCCTGGGTCAGACACTGCTGTTTGTCTTGACCTGCAGTCCACTCATGAGCAGCATCAGGTACAAGGAGGTCACAAAGCAGGAAAAGCAGCTGTGGATGCCGCAGCAATGCGTTTTGCCCCTGGATGTACCTGAGAAGCCTGTCTAGAAAGGCTTATGCCCTAGATGGGGCTGAGGGCCAAGCTTTTAGGCTGATTAAAGCAGCCAGGACACATAGTGGGAAGGGTAAACTTTTCTTTTTGCAGGCATTGCTTTGCTGTATTTGCACCTGTATGAAGTGTACGGAGACCCAGCCTACCTTCAGGTGGCCCATGAGTACGTGAAGAAGAGCCTGAGCTGTCTGACAAGACGATCCATCACTTTCTTGTGTGGAGATGCCGGGCCCTTGGCAGTGGCTGCTGTTGTCTACCACAAACTGCAGAACCAGAAGCAGTCAGAAGACTGCATCGCTCGGTAAAATGCTTGGTTATGTCTTTGGCCTAATGTTCTTCTTGCTCATAGAACTGGTCTGGGCTTGTACGAGGCACTCTCTGCCAAGCATGAATGCATTTTGTTGCAGTCTTATGTGAGAGGTAATCCAGGAACTTAGCAAGGCAGCACAAACTAGTTCTGCCCTGGGGAAAGAGCTAGCTTAAGGACAAAAGCCTGCCTGGCAGCCTGCAGGCTGGGGAGCAAGATATTGTTCAGCTGGTATTGCCATCTTAAAAATAATTCTGATAAACATAGGAAGAAAAAAAATATCAAAATTAAAAAAAACCCCAGAAGATGAAGTTTAGTATTTTTTCAGAACCCTTAAATTTAGCTTTACAGCCATTTTGATGAAAAGGAGAAATGTGGCAGGATTACTAATTTAGTCACTTATTTTCACTTGCTATTTGTTAGTTGACTTTAACTTAAACAGAATATTGACAGCATCCCTTTCAGCCACTGAATGCAGCTGGTTATGATTCATTTATTTCTATCTCCTGCCTTTCCTGTTTTCAAAACATATTTTTGTTGGGTACTTAAGAAAAGGACAAACAAGCAGTCCTACAGTCAGATCAGCATGTGGCAGAGGAGAAAAGGAGATGCGGTTACAAGCATTTCTTGCTTAAAGGACATCAGTTTTGAGAAGGTGAGAATCAGCCCTGTAAAGTTTCCATTTACACATGGTCAGCACAAAAACAAGACAAAACCCCTGACACTTCAGAACAACACTCAGTGCCCTTAAATAGCCATGAGCAAGGGGTGCATAATTTCAACTTAAAAAGCCATGGATGGGAATCAGAGATGCCTGTATGGTTTGGACACCGAGTTCCCACTCCCTTAACTAAGAATAGCTTCTGGTTTATGTGGATATGGTCAGTCTGAGGACAGAACTCTCTTCTTAATTATTGAAATAATCTGTGGTTTAGGTTTTGCTTAATAGCATGTCAAAGTGGTGAATCTCACTATGATTAATACATTTGCCAACAAAAAGGGAACTAATCTGTCAAACAGTACTGGCCAGTTGTGATCAGTGCATAAGTGCCAAGTTTTTAAAAATCCCTAATTCACATTTTCTAGCTATAGCTCTCTCCTCCCGCTATCCCTCTTGTTCTGTCTCCAGTTTTATGTCAGAATGGAAATTCATTATTAATTCTGCACTGCCATCTAATGGCATAATAAAGGCAGAGCCTTGGAAATTGGTTTCTTCATACATCTGAGAAGAAGAAAAAAGAAATACGTGGCTTTCTCAAAGGAACAGTTATACTGTCCTTACTCTGCCACCAATTCCCAGAACAGTTAGCCTGACCATGCTACCTTTAAAAAGAGAATATTTCTTTGAGAAATAGCTCCCTTAAAACTCTTAAGTGGGTTTTGAGTACACTGTTTAGTTACAGAACAGTTGCTAAGTTATGCAGTGCAAGTACATAGGAAGTGCACTTCATTACAGCTGTGGAGAAGGAGGGCCTCTCTCCGTTTTGTTCTCTGGCTTTTAAAGAATTTATCTTTACAGAGCCCGAGGAGGGAATCCATCAGCCAGGTTTTACCTGCAGTGGAAGAGACAGAAACTTGCTTTTTCTTAGCTTCTTGCTCTTGCCTAAGTGAGTTCATGACCAACAAATGTGCTTTTATGCTCTGGAGAGACTAACATTTCAGGGCAGCCCATTTTCCAAGAGCCTGGGAAAAGCTGAGCTGTGTTCCAAGAGTCCTTTTTTCCCTGCCATCTCCTACCAATTCACAGGGTCAAAGGTTTGCTGTTAGAGCCAGTGGCATACAAAAATCCCATCATGCTCTAGAGCTGCCTTGTTTTCCCTCTGTCCAGAAACTACTGATTTTTGGCAGTTGAGGTAATAAGCCGATAGTGAGCAGGAGTGGTTCTCCTTTCAGGGACCTTGATTTACCCCCTCACACCTGAGAAATGTATTCTGCGTGCTATCAGTCCAGCAGCATCCCAGGCATCTCTTGCTGCACACATGCCACGCAGCCCTGTCCCACATTTCAAAAACAACAGAAACTGCTGGCAGGCTTCCTCCCCTGGTTATCCTGGCAGGGAAAGCAGCTAGAACTAGGAGCAGTAATGCAGAAGGAGCAAGAATAATAGCTCCAGCTGCTCCAGATTTCCCACAAAAAGAAGATTTCGTATCCAGACCTTGGAAAATCCCTGCTGTGGTATTACTGTTTATCCACCCATCCATTCCTTGTATTACACCTGACATTCCCCTGACATCTCAGAGCTGAACATCATCACCAGCCAGCACCTCTTCTGCCCAGCTTGCTGCTGGGCAGAGTCCATCTGTCAAAACACTGTTTTCCTCTTCGGAAACACTCCTCTTCATCTGCCTTCCTTGGACTTGGGGACATGAGGAGGCAGCAGGGCTTTCCTTTCAGCCGACACAGCTGAGAGAGTTACTAGCTGCTTACTCCTGGTCTTGGATGTAAAGTCTGTCTCTTAGGTTTAATCTGTGAGAAACCTCCACCGTGGAGCAATGCACATCTCAAGGGATACATGAGGAGACGGGGCCAATCCACCTTGAGACACTGCTCTCTCCTTTCTCCTTCAGTGTCCCTGCTCACTTAGAGTCCAATGCCAGGGGAAATTTTTCTGCTGTGAGCAGTCACAGCCCAGCATCCTCTCTCTGTTCTGAGTACTCTGAACACTTGGTTGCTTTTTCCTTTGCAACACATTGTTCTGCCCAGCAGCAAAGGCTGCCAAGGCAGCTTTTCTGCTCCTCACGCTGCTGTGACAGGGAAGCCCTGCACACACACAACTCTCCTGGCTGGTTTTGTGGCCCTCTCCCTGTTGCAGCCACAGCAGGAAGCAGCTGAGGGAACAGCCGTGAAGCCATTTATGCTGGTATTTTAAGAGTGATGGCATTTTTCAGATTGCTGTCTCAGGGGTGAACAGAAAAATAAAGGCCAAACCAGTCACATCCCTGCCTGCTGCTCTGACAGGGAAGGACATCCAGCCTTGTTAGAAATATGATGAGAGGAGAGAACAAAAACAAAACAAAACGAATGAAGAAGAATTGCATTGAGAGTGAATTGGGCTACAAAGCACCAGAGTGAAGAGCTCTCTGTTAGCACTACAGGAATTTCACCAACTTTGCAACATGATAATAGAAAAATAGCAAAGAAAATGTCTGACTCCAGCATCTTCTCACTTGCACTGGTGGGCTGGAGCCTGGTGCCAGCCAGGCAGTCCTCAGTGTGGGATGGAACCACAGCCTACAGCTGAGCTGTTCTCACTGCTGCTCAAATCTCCCTAGAGAAGATTTCTTACGTGTGCCACAGAGGCTTGATATTTAAACTACATTTCCAGCTGCTTCTCCACACCTCTTACCTAAATTTTTACCTCATGGAGGCACCTATTTCTCCACTGACAGTGTAGCCCTGGCTACTTGCAGGCATAGAGAGAAAGGGGCTCTTCTATCAGGACTTCTGAGCATAAGGGGTGAGATTTTTCCACATATAATCAGCACTAGTTTGACTTTCTAGCTTTCCTTGAACAGCCAAATGAAACAGATACCAGTCATTTTTGGCAGAGGGTGTGCCTTGGCAAAACTATCACAGGGAGGTAATGGTAGGCAGCCTGTCCTGAGCAGTCAGCAGCTTTATACTGTTTCCTGTAACCCAGGTTTCCCCACGAGTAGCTTTTCCAGAGCTAGTGCTCTGAAAAACAAGCACATGGAACAACTGCATTATGAAGAGCTTAGCAGACTAAAGCAGTAATCCAGACAAAAAGAAGAGGGGAAAGAGGGATTCTGCACCTTGCATAGCTGGAAGGCCGAGACCCAGAGACTGGCCTGACGTCTCCCAGGGCGCGGGCAGCATGAAGGAACAAACCATGTTTCTGAGCTCCAGTCTCACTGCTTGGTTACACGGCTTTGAGAGTCCTCTAATCTCCTCCATGTGAATTTTTCTTTGTAGTCTCCTCCATCTACACAAGCTTGACCCACGAGTGCCAGATGAACTGCTCTACGGGCGCATGGGCTATCTCTATGCACTGATATTTGTGAACAAGCACTTTGGAGAGGAAAAGATCCCTCAAAATCACATTCAGCAGGTACTGTGGCCTCTACTGATTTGTTAGCTGTCTCTTCCTATGCAGCTCATTTTTAGGCAGGTAAAAATCAATGCTAGATATAGAGAACTGGCAAAAAGGGAGAAACCACATCACAATAGCCATGCTGCTCTTCTTCCAGAGGGACAGAGCACCCCACTCCCCCCCACCTAAATCCATAGGCAGTACTGAA
>NW_010290352.1:0-11196 GCF_000700745.2 Antrostomus carolinensis | reverse complement strand
GCTTGGGCAGAAAAACAACTTTGTTGTTCTACACCAGGATACTCACTGTGCTGTGTCCAACACAGTAGCATTTCCCTCACCTGCATCTGTTCCCATCCACAGGTCTGTGAAGCTGTTGTAGCCTCAGGAGAGAGCTTGGCCAAAAGGAGGAACTTTACAGCAAAGAGCCCACTGATGTATGAGTGGTACCAGGAATACTACGTAGGGGCAGCCCATGGTTTGGCTGGGATTTACTACTACCTCATGCAGGTAAGAGGCACTGGAGGGGAGGAGCCTTTAGCAGCTGTTTCATGTTTCTTTGAACAAGGAAGAGCATTTGAATTGGCTCCTGGTGATGTCAAACTGGGCAAGATCCCTTCTTTGATGGACTTACTCCTGGGTTTGATCACACATCCCTACTTCTAAAGGTTTTCTCTAAATCTGTGAGATTGAATTTCCCACCTCCATAGTGACCGGTAGGGAAATGAGGTCTGCATTATACCAGCAGCTTCACATCATGAGGCCCTGTAGGTCAGCTGGGCCTGAGCTTTCCCATCTTGTGTTAACTGCTTATAAAGTATTCCCATTTGTTGGTATCTATGGGCTTCCTGCATTTTTTTAGGTGGTTACTTGGAGCAATCTCAGATCATTACAGAATAAGAATCTCTGTAAGAAATTGTGTTTGTAAGGATTGTGTTTGTAGCAGGAAGGTGGGAAATACCTTTGTTTCCAAATCAGGGCCTATATCTAAACGTTAAAGTGGGACTTTTTACTTTGATAAAGCATCTGAATTCTATAGTACCTGAAGTAGGCAGGGCAAGACAAGAGTTTGGGAGCTGCAGTGCCCTTTTGCTTTGATGCCATCTTTTTCACTGTTCTGCACAACTCACTGGAGCTCTGGGAATCTTCGCTTCCCTGGCTCTGAAATGAAGGTGATAATTCCCCTATGTGGGTCACTTTGTGCATAAATTTACAGTGCTTAAGCTCTTAGAAAAAAACAACAATAAATAACATTGCATTTTCAAAGTATTAAAGGCACCTACTGAGCAACACAAATCATTTTAATATACCAAGGTTTATAGAAATAGGTGATATCTTTTACTAGACCAACTGTCCCAGCAGGTGGGAAAAAAGCCACCAGGTTTCAAGTATTTGAGCTTTCCTTCAGCAGCCTCAAAGTTCAAGCCCACACACAGGATAAGCAGAGTTCCTGTGGAAATAACCCTCTTATGTGACTGAGAGAGGAAGGGGTGGTTGGTGTTTTTTAAGCAGGAGGAGATTTGGCAAGAAGAGGATGCAAAGTGACTTACTGCCCAGGAGTACAGAATGGCCAGCTGGGAGCAGGGGAGACAGCAGTGTGCTATGAGCCCAAATTTGTACCGAGCTCCTGAGCTTGTTTCCAGGCTGATGTTTTAAAGAATTTTAAGTGTAAGTCTCCCATAAAATACTGCATGGGCTTCATGTTTCTCTGCCATGTGAAGTACAAGGAGCCTGGATCAGCTAAGCATGATGCACAAAAAACCTTGGAGGAAAAAAAAGGGGAAACATGAAAAGGACAACATTGGATTTTTATCTCTAATGGTTTTACAGCACAAGTATTGATTTTTAATTTTTAAGTTATCAACCTAGGAACAGTGTGATTCTTAGATGAGAGTGCTCATTGCAGTCTGCTGTGGGAGGTCAGAACTGCACAGATTTCATGTGAGGTAGTGTCATTGAAACAGGACAGACCCTGAAGCCACTCCCTTGCTTCTGCCCAAGATCAGCAGTGAACTCACTCCCTTACCATTACCCAGAAACATCTGTGAAAATGCAGCATCGCAGCCCACCAGCGGGGCTGGCCCAGCAGCTCAGATGCTCTAGGTGCTAGGAATCATTCCTTGTGTTCATCCTTAATACTGGTTTTGTACAGTGTATCTCTTTACTCCAGCTCTGGGTACCTGAAACTATGCCTGCTGATGTTCAGGAAAAGCAGCAGCAAGCCCTCTTGCTTAGAGGGCTGAGCAACAGGCTAGGGGCAGCCTTTGTTCCTCGGGGAGCAAGGGTATGACTGGAAATAAGTCCCTGCTGAAGGGCTGAGCAGGTGGGGGCCAAGTGGGTATTTGTAATGTGTGAAAGCCTGGACCAAAGAAATGACTTGATTTACAAGGAGCAAGAGGGAAGGTGGCCATAGTTGGCTTTATTTCTGCCTTTCATGCAGATCTTGGGCTTCTTAGAGAGACAGAATGGTAATTCTCCCCAATTTAATGCTTTCTCTCTCTCTCTCTTAGCCTGGCCTTGGAGTGAGCCAAGTAAAACTGCACAACACAGTCAAACCGAGTGTGGACTACGTCTGCCAGCTAAAGTTCCCATCTGGCAACTACCCTCCATGCATCAATGACACCAGAGACCTACTTGTCCACTGGTGCCATGGGGCACCAGGTGTTATCTACATGCTTGTCCAGGCCTACAAGGTACCAGAGAAATCTTGCAAAGACCCTTTAGGGACACCTAAATGTGGAACTTTGTCATGGAGAAGAGTCTTTTGAGATCCTCCCCTGCCTGATGGTAGGATGGCTTGTTACAGTGAAATCACTCCATAGGAACCACTGACCAAACCAGAAATGAATCTAAAATATTATTTCTGAAAACACCCATCAGCTGTGTGGGGTGTTCTGTTGCAGGTGACTGATGGTGACAACTAGTTGAGTGCAAAGTAATGGTCATACAGCCCCATTCATCATATCAAAAACATCCTCTTTGAAAGTAGACAGCAAAGTCAGCATTAAGAGTGCAGTAGGAGAGAAATTAATTAACCCAAGCCTCCCCACTCGCATCAGGATGTTCTTTGTGTGGAGGCAATTATCTCGGCAAGAGGTACTATTTCTTGTCTCTGCAGGTCTTTGGGGAGCAGCAGTACCTAAATGATGCCCTGCAGTGTGCAGAAGTGATCTGGCAGCATGGGTTACTGAAGAAAGGCTACGGGCTGTGCCACGGGACAGCTGGCAATGCTTACGGCTTCCTAGCACTGTACAACCTCACTCAGAACATGAAATACCTGTACAGGGCCTGCAAGGTGAGAGCCTGTGCAAGGAGGGGAGAGGAGATTATGATGCTCTACAAGGGATAATGAGAGGATGAGGGTGGTATTTTTTTTTTTTAAAGATCAGTCTTTAACAAAATTTGAACACTTTTTGTTACTGTTTTCTCAGTTTGCAGAGTGGTGTTTAAGCTATGGTCAGCATGGGTGCCGGACTCCAGACACGCCATTCTCTCTCTTTGAAGGTAACCTCCATCTCTGTGCTTGTGGTTTAAACCTGAATCTGAGCCAGGAAGATTTTCCACCAAGGAAAACCAAATACAAGCTCCACTAAAGTCTTTGTAAAACTCAGTCTAGAGGATGGGAAGGAAATTGTATTAACTGTTTTATCCTTTCCCAGAAGCAGTCTGGTAGCACTGGCTAATATCTTAGCTGGGCAGCTTGTCCTCTTAGGCCTCCCACACAGAGTCTGCACACAGGTCTCAAGGGAAATTCTTTAATAGGTACAAACCAAAGTCTACCTTATGGTAATTTGTAGCCTGGCTTCTCAGACAGTCTCTTTTCTGTGCATTTTTAAGGATTAAAGTCCTTCACGGGCTTTCCAGTTCCATTCCAAAGGTGAGGAACAAGTGGAGCTGCTTTTGTAGGCTCCTATGGCATTTTGTAGCTCCTACCAACAGCTCGCCCAAAATCTGCCATCAGCATGTATTGCTGGAAGAGCTGGTTCCTCAGCTAATGGAAACGTCCTTAGCTTTGCTGCAGGCCAAGGAACAAGGGCAGCTACATCAGTGAGGACCTGAGGCAGCAATGTCCCAGGGTCCAGAGCTTTGCAAAGATACTCAAATTGTTAAACCTGCGGACAGGTAAAGCAGAAGGTGCTTTTCAACATTTGATTAACATCAGAATGCTTTCTCTGCTGAAGTACCTAAGTCACTTGAGAAACCTGGGTTCAGACCTTGGAAATTATTTCGGTCCTTCTGTCTTTACAACCCATCTACCCCCAGGATAACTGGGAAAATGCATGCCCAAAGGGAATGTCTCTGTGTTTTCTTATCCTCAGGAATGGCTGGAACGATTTACTTCCTTGCTGACCTGCTGGTACCGACCAAGGCCAAGTTCCCTGCATTTGAACTCTAAACCTGAGCCTGGCAGTTTCCTGCCTGAAGCCTTCTGCACTTGGAAAAGCAGTTGGAAGCTGCTTTCTCCTTCTTCCAAACTCATTGTTGTTCACCTAACTGAACATAAATCCATCCTCCTGAGGGCTTGCTGAGTTCTCTAATATTTCTAGTCATCTCATTGCATTGTTTCAGTTTAAAAGACAGAATGCAGATTTTGCTGGTGTCTCTTAAAAACACGGGGCTGCATCTGGGAGCAGGGAGAAGATGTACAGTATTTTGTTGGCTATAGAGTTTTGCTATTTTCAGTATCCCATTTCCTGGGAGAAAGTTTTCTATTGAATGTAACGTTGGCTTTTTTTTTTTTTTTGTGCTGACAAATAGTTGCAGGAATTTAGTTGCCTTTGGAAAACAAAAGATGAAAACCAGAGACTATTGACCTGAAAGTTGCTTTTAAGTGTTGGTTTTCTTGTTGTTTTTTTTTTTTTTCCCCCGAGCAACCAGTAGCTGGGCTGCTCCACATGAAGCAAATGGGATGGACTGTGGAGTCTTTATATATGTTTTATTTAATGTCAGATTGCAAGTGGCACAGCTGGAACTGACATGCCAAAGCCTTGTCCTGAATTTCCACGCATCTGCTTTAAAGGCAAAGGCTAGATTTAGCTCTTTTGTGCCTTTTTTCCAGTGACAGACAAATAATGCACTAGCTTTTGTGCTTATTTGCCATCTTATGCTAAACCTTGCAAAAGTCCATTGATCATCTAATGAAAAACTCCAATCTAAAAGTGAGCTAAGCTTGCTTGCTGGTATGGTCACTTCTGTTTAGCTTTGCAAGTTTATTTTGCAGTCTTTATTTAAAATTGTGTATGAATATTATAGGGGTTAGGTAGTGCCAGGCCCACCAGCAGCAGCATGGGAAAAGAAATTTATTCCACTGAGTTCTGTCAGTGTTTAACCTATTACCTGTAGAGATGTTGTTTACACGCTTCATTTTATAAGCTTTCCTGAACATGGATAATGAGTCACTTGTTTGCTTTGTTACTGCTTGTTGTAGTTTGATATGCATCCACACATCTACCCACCTGGAAAATCCACCCTAGGTTAAATAGTTTTGACCTGTCAAGCAGACCAGATACTTGCAAGGGGTAAATCTGCTTTTCCGTCCTTAGCTGATACTCCACTAATTTGCCTGACCCTGTAAACCACTTTCTTAGCACCAAGCAGTGAAAGTTACTGATGCAGCTGTACGTCTTTCTGGTTTTTGAGGGCAGCTCCTCAGCCTGCACAAGAGTCTACCTGGGTTTTGATCTTTTGAGGGCCCAGTTGCTGAGTGCTTCAGGCCACATAAGAGCAGGAGGGCAGCTGCAGGGCCGCACTGGCAGCCCCCAAGCTGGCATGCTCCTGCACCACTGATAGTGAAGCAGGAGGACCAAACCTGGAAGACTAACACACCTAGCTCACATGTGCCTGAACACAAGGCAGTCTAGCTACAGCAGCATAGGCAGCCCCTCAGGAACCTCCTGGGTGGGCTCCTCCAGCAAAAAGGAGGAACCATTCCTGTATCCTCAAAGCCCAGGCTCCTGCAGTCATCGGATGTTTCTGGAAGTTCATCAAGACACAGCCCGAAGCAAAGAGGAGCTCATCTGCCTTGGGCTGGGCATCCCTGTCAGAAGCTTCAAGCTCATGCAGACTCTGCAGTGGTCATCCCCTATCATTCACAGGGCCTAAACAACACAGGGAGGTGACTAGAAAGGAGGAAGCATAGCCTGGAGAGCAGGATTTGGCTAATCAAACAGTTTGAAGCTGGGATCCTGTAGTACCTGAGGCCTGCTGTAAGTTACCTCCCAGCTTGGCTGGTGTGATGGCAGGGTAGGGACACTGCTTCTCTAAAGGAGATGGTTCATGCAGCCTGGTGTCATGGCAGCATCACAGCCCAGGGTTCATACACTGATCAGGGGATCATCAGGGCCTGGGGCACAACTGCTGAGTGGAGCACTGGTTAATAAAAAATGCTGAAACAAACAGGCTTTGGGTTATTTTTACTCCCTGCTTTGTGACCAGGATTCATGTCTGAAGAGATCAAAGTATGCCACAAGAGCTGCTGTGGTGGCTCCTGGAGGCTTACGGGCCTCCCACCTATCCTGAGCATTAAGAGTATTTTGCATTTTTCCCTGTCTCCAGTCCATCAAGGCCAATCCTGTGCTTTCCCTCACAAGCTGTGCTTTTCTCCTAGAATATCTTTTGCAGCACTGTCTCCATCCAAAGCCACATCCTCCTTGCTGTGGTTTCCATTGGAGACCACAGTCCTGCAGGTTAGTCTTAATGGCACCAAAATACACCTGCATGCAGCACTGACCACCAGAAAGAGGATGCAGATCCTCCCAAAAAAGCACATTTCTGCTCAGTGGGAAGAGGAAGAGGCTTCCTCAGGGAAGCTCTGACTGTCCAGCACCAGAGGCTTTTGAGACCAGACTATCAGGAGTAGTATAGGTAAAGGTAATCCTGCCCTCCAGCACAAACAAATTAGGTTGCTTGAGGTCCTGTACAGCCTGGTTTTCTACAGTTTCCATTTCTATTAAGGTTTGTGGTAAAGCTCTTCAGGGAAGGGGTCCAGCAATCAGGATGGGAAAGCACAGTCCAGAGTTTCTCTGGTTGCCCTTCCTTTCTCATAGATGGGTGTGGTGCTGCTCTCTTCCACCCACCTCCACGCCAAGGGGAGGGAGCAGGAGCAAGATGCAACTGCTCCTGCTTCAAAAGAGTACCTGAGAGGGACTTTATCAGAAGTGTAGACATGTAACAGTTTGTGATGATGTTTGCCATGGTAGTGTTCTGTTTAATTTTTTTTTATTTTTTTTTTTTAAGTGCCTTATACTCCTGAGAAATCAGTAGAACCCCACATTTTGAATGCACTGCCATCTGGCTTAGTTTGTGTCCGCTTCCTGGGTACACCAGTGTGATCAGTAAGATGAAAAGCGTGCCAAATACTGTTAACCAAGTGTCATCTGCAGGCATGCACCTCCCCTAAGAGCCTGCTGTGGTTTTGGCTCTCAAGAGTTAACAGCAGCCACAGGTATGAAAAGAAGGGACAGTGCAAGGCGACAGATCTGTTACTGCTGCCTCTGCCCAAATTATTTCATTTCCCATCCCTGCATATGAACTTTTCAAATGCCCACAAACTGCAGTCAGCACTGACACTAAAGCTGTGGCTAATAATATGTTGCTGAAGCAGCCATGCAGGGCACAAAGCTGCTGGTGAAGGGCTTAATTTACACAAGTTACCCAGCCAGACCTCTCCTCTCCACATCTCATCTGACTTCCATCCCTCTGCACCACTATCTTTCCTTTACTCCCTCCCTTTTTTATTTTGTTCATGTTTTCCACCACAGTGTAATACCTTAGCCTAATCTGAGTGGCATTTTCTGATGGTAACATCCAAGGGAATGTGGCTGGTCCCAGTGAGACCACAAGTCCTGCTCCAGGCCAGCAAGGTCCTAGCACATACAGCTAATATGTGCAACAGATTTAATTTATTATTATTATTTTACATTGGGAAGAACTACACAGTTTAAGGGGCCTAGAAGAAAGATGAGGACAAAGATTTTAGGAGAGCCTGTTAAAATAGGACAAGGGGCAATGGTTTTAAACTACAAGAGGGTATAGATTTAGATTAGATATAAGGAAGAAATTTTTTACCATGAGGGTGATGAAACACTGGAAGAGGTTGCCCAGAGATATGGTAGAAACACCGTCCCTGGAAACTCTCAAGGTTGGGCTGGAGGGGCTCTGAGCAACCTGATCTAGTTAGAGATGTCCCTGCTCACTGCAGGACCTTTAAAGGTCCCTCCCAACCCAAACCATTCTATGATTCCTGCCCAGAATGGCTGAGCCCTTCAGCCAAAGTGTCCCCCACCTCCATTTAGCTGCACCCAGGAAAAAAACCTGAACTGAAGGCCAGTACCCAGACCACAAAATATAAACCCCAAGTTACAACTTGCAACGTTATGAAGTAGCTGAAGACAAAATCCAACAGAGCAGGAGGCAGCAGATCTGCCCAAAATAAGCACCTAAAGAAGCAGGCTGGAGCCCAGCCAGGCTTACCCCTAGCAGGGGAGTGGGCTTGGGGACACCCTTTGCTGAAGGGTGGGTGGAGGTGGCCTCAAAAAGGGGCTGTGTGCCCCCAGCAGGTGGCAATGCAGCCTGACACCAGCAGCCACCCTGCTGCTGCCAAGCACATGCCCATACCCTCAGCTGCTGCCTCCAGAGAGCTGGGATTCAGCCCTTGGGTAGCCCAAGGAAAGTCACTCGGAACAAAAGCCCACACAGATGAGGTTGTGTTTGTACACTGTGTGGGATGACAGAGATGAGAGGTGTGTGGAAGCCCTTAAGAAGTGCATGGCCTCCGAGTCATACACACTCTCAGGGAAAAAACCCAAAACATGTCTTTCCCAATCCTGCCTGAAGCTGCCCAAGCTCCTCCACAAGCCCCCACAGGTAGGACAACAACTCATGCTCTTCAGCCACATGGGCAGGATTTCAAGGAAATGCTCCACATGTTAGGTGGAAACACTCTATGCCTCCCCACGGCAGTTCTACAGATGTACACAGCCAACAACCTCCATCCCCACAGGCTGTCCTTGGCTCTGTGAGGTCTCCTGCACCAAACATGCCTCCTCTAGAACCCCTTATAGCTTGGGGACATCCCAAAAGGGCAAGAGCATCAGGAAAACCCAGCTGGGACATGTCAGGGTGTCAAGGCTCACCACTAAGATATTTTGATGTCAAGGGAAAAATCAAGACTAGGTGCAGCTGAAACAGCTCCTGCAGATAGCCGATCTATCCATAGCAGTGCTGTTCCCATTGGGCCTCCTCCCTCGAGGTGCTGAAGGCCAGGCTGGATAAAGCAAATCTTGGTATATTAATTAAAGGATCTCAACAAGGTAGTTTGAGGGTTTTGTTTCCCCCATCCCCTTTTGGAAAGAAGGGGCAAACTCTTCCATCATTCAGGATGTCCCTTCCGGAATGTCCCTTTACCATGAGCTGGAAACAGATACACCACCACTCTCCCTTTAACACAAACATATTTACATCCCTTCTGCATCCTCTGTCTTTGCCAAAGATTACTTTATACCATCTGGGCTTCAGAGAGCTCCTTCCCAGCTCTGGAGTAAGGATCAGGGATGCTGCTATCGCAGAAGTGACATTGCTCGGCTTGGGTGATGCTCTGCAAGCCCATAGAGGAGATGAGGGGCTCACTGTGACAATGGCCATGCTGACACTACTGTGAAGGTGACATTTGGTGTCTGGGATGAGCACCCACTGTCCTGGTACCACCCCATCGGCACAACTGACCTTTGAAACAGAGGGTGAGCATGAAGATCTCTGCCTACCTGGGCGGGTGCAATGCATGGCTGCTCTGAGACCTGAAGAGAAATATTCCATCTTTGCATCCTGCAGGATTTTTGCTGTTTCAGAATCAAAACCACTCTTTCAGAAGCTGTTGGGCAAAAGCAGAACAAAACATCTCTCAATACAGCTGTTGATTTGAGACAGAGCCTGCTTTTGCCTCTCCCACAAAGCTTTGTATTCTCAAGTGTTGCTCAAGCCAGCTTTCACACTCAGCATGGTGGTCCCTGCTGTTTTCTCCTGCAGCAAAGCTGCCTGAAGACACTTCTGTTTTACCTCTCTTCCCCACTTGTTTCTGTCCCTGTGTTGCCCCTTTTGGGGAAGAAGGGCAGTAGCTTTTATTCTGGATCATTTCAAGAATCCAGTTCACGGCATCACAGCAATGGGAAGGCAAAACACAATGTGGGGGAAAAGGAAAACCAGCTTAGCACAACGAAACCTCTGCCCTCCCTGCTGCTCATGGGAAAAAACATTGGAGCACAGCTGAGGACCACCCAAGAACCTCACTCTCAATATCTGGGCAATCTAGCAGGAAGGGGACAAGAGGGATAAATCATTTTTCATGTAGCCTTCAGCTCAATAAACGACACTTTGTTTTGCCACTCCTCGTGTTGGATGGCACACCTTGCAGCCACCCTTCACCCTCAGATGTCATGCATCCCCTCTGCTTAACCCAGAGGATGAAAGGCAGTAGATTTGGCCAAAAAATGCAATAGATCCTGAAATGAATGGCCACCCTTGGAGCCTGTGGACACTACTCTGCTTCCTCTGCAGCGAGGAAGCCAGCCAGGGATGGAGAAGGCACAGAGACAGCACTAAAAACAACCTTGAAAGCATTAAGAAGGGAAAAAAAAAAAAAAAAAAGAAAGAGCACAGCTGTGGGGAGCCATTTAACTCCATCTCCTCATGGCTGGGGAATTTCTCGCTGGCAGGATGTGTGTCAGGCAGCCCTCGCCCAAAGCTCATTTTGTGGCCATTGCAGTTTGCTGCAGCAGGGATCTCGGAGTAATCGAATCCACTGGTAGAGCCTCGCTGCCCATAAATCCCATTGGAGCCAGGCCCATAAATAGTTCCACTGTAGTACGCAGCTGCACAGGGGGCAGGAGCAAGTGTTCCACATAACGGCTGCTGGTTCTGAGCTGATTAACTGAGGAGTCGATCATATTTCCACCACTTGGCTGAGTTTTATTATAGCTGCTCCTTCTTAAGGATATCCCTCACTGGTGAAGGAGAGGCCACAGTACTGCCAAACAGCTTCCTTGCAGGGGAGACCCAAAGCACCCCTTAGTTGCAAGGGTTTCCCCCATTCCCATAAGCTTCTTGGAGCTGTTCTGTAGCACCTTGTTCTTCCCACTTGAAGATTTAAATGATATGTGCTTTATAATAAGATGGCCTGATTTGGGACTCATCCCAGTTTCAATTTTCACAAAGCCTATAGTAAGGTCATCACCTTCCTGCACTTCTGTCCTCCTTTCTAATTAGGCTGAAATAGTCCAAGAGAGTCAGAAATATCCTAGGAGAATACAGAAATACGGACAAGCAAGGCCAATCCTTAAGTCTCACCTTCTTCGGAAACCAGGCCAAGAAGAGCGAACGATACTACTTGGAGTATGGAAGCTGGAGCCAAATTATTCAGTTAGCAAATAGATTCATAAAATCACAGACTGGTTTGGGTTGGAA
>NW_010290351.1:26933-32479 GCF_000700745.2 Antrostomus carolinensis | reverse complement strand
GCCGGCCTCCGCCGCCTCCCGGACGCGCCCATGAAGCTCATCGTGCCCAAGCAGCACTGTAAGTAACGCCCGGGCAGGGGGCCGCACGGGTGCTGTTCCGCAGGCTCTGCGGTCTCGGAACACGCTCCTTCTGCTTCCCCGAACCTTGTTAGAATTAAGAAAAAAGACCCGGGACCTGCGTGCCGCGTATTCCGACTGGGGGGGAGTAACTTGCGAAAAGGAGATACTTGCAATGCACTCCTCATGAGCATCACCTGTGGCTTTTGGTTAGTTTGGGAGGTGTTAGTGAACTGGCCGTGTTTAGTTTTAAGGCTGTAAGTTTCAGACAGCCGTATTTGTAACGTACTTAATTATGTAAGGGTTGTTGATTAATAGTATGTTTTATTTACTTGATCATAGCTAATTTATATGTAAGTAGGGAGCGAGTAATTCCATAGTAAGCTCTACAAGTAAAGCAATCCAATAGAAAAAGTACTCTGGTTCTTTGCACTCTCACTTCACTAGCCCTTCAAATAAAGCCAACAAATGTTTGCTTCTTTGTTAAAAGTTCAGCGTGTTCTGAAAGGGTAATCGGGGGTAGTTGGGATCACTGCTACCCACTGCCAAAACTTAAAGATGTTTCTACTCAGTAGGAAGTAGTGTCCATTCAGCTACTCCAGATTTTTTTTTCCTTTCTTTTGAAATGAATCCTTAAAAAACTTTTCTGTGTAAGCAGAACAAAATAGTCAGAAACAGCCTTGAAGAGCTGGAGCTTTTAAATGTTTTTGCTGAACTATACATACCCCTTTCCCTTAGAGTATTCTCTGTATTGATTAATCATGTAGTGCTTACAGTACCTGTTGATCATTAATTTAATCTACTGTCAAATTTAACATAATGGTGACCAAATAATTCTCTGTCACAAACTGGTTTTGTTTGTCCAGCTTCACATTTTCTTCCAGAAACAAAACCTGCAGGACTTAGACTAGCTTATGTTTTGATTTGGTGTAACTAAGAAGAGTCAGCACTTCTCTATCAAATTCTTCATAATATTAAAACTATTTTGAAGCAAAAAATAAGGCTTTTAGAGATTTGTGTAATCACTTGAATAGGAAAGAATGAGGAATTTGGAATTTCCCTCCCATTCTGAGGGGGAAAAAAGAGCCCATCACAGTGAAGGGGGTAGGTGACTGGCTGTGTTGCCCAAGCTTTGTGACAACTCACTCTTCAGTTGTGGAGTTTTAATGAAATGAGGCTTTAATGAAAACAGTAGGTGAGGGAAGTGCTTTGTAGAACTATTTTGAGGGCAATTTCTTTGCCAAATTAAAGATATGAATTCTTACTGATCTTATGCTTTTTGATTTATATGGTCACCAGCTTAAAAAATTCCTTAAATTATACTCAACTTCTCCTGGTACTGCGTGGTCTTCCACTGTATCCATCTCTAGCGAATACTACACAGTCCCGTTTTACTGGTTTTTGTATTTAATCCTGGCCTTCACAGATGTTTGTTCTGTGCCTAAGGACACATTGCAAAATGAAGCACAGTTGCTACATGGCATGTAAGACTTCAGTATTGATTGTGGGGTTTGCTTTGCGTGGTGGCAAAGATAATGAGATAATTGGCATTTCCCAATATTTCAACAAAACTTTCTGCAGCGATTAGTCCTTTAAAGCCTTATAGATTATATGTTTTCTCAATTGGTTTTGATTTCTGCCAAAGTGAGGTAGGCTGCCATATTCCCAAGTCTTTTTCCCCCCTTAGAAAGGAAGATTCCTTGTGAAACCAGTGTACTTTGCTGATGAGCCTGTGGTGAGAGAGGAACTGGGGACTAATTTACCTCCCTTTTGACTCACCTGCTGCATAGAAGCTAGTCTTTGTTTTTTTCCTAGTTGAACTAGCTGCCAGGGATATTAGGCTTACGTCAGTTTTCTCGTTCAAATCATTACTGTTGTAGGGAACCTGCTTTGGCAGGCGGGTTGGACTAGGTGATCTCCTGAGGTCCCTTCCAACCCCAGCCATTCTGTGATTAGTGCAGACCCTTTGTGAGACTAGGGTTTACATTACCTTTCTGTACCACAGCACAGTGTAATGAATACAGGTAAGTACCTGTTGTGATGCCTTGTGCTGGGAAGAGCTCCAGAAGAGAATGAAATACTCAAATGTGTAAATTCTGCAACTTTCAAAAGCCAAAGTGTTATGTTTTCCAGTTTAAATGTGATTTTTGAACAAAAGAAAGAAAAAGAGCAGTTAAGTGCCTTCATTGATCCCTGTGAAACAGCATTGTAGCCAAGTAAGAACAAAGATTTCAGCATGGCAGTTAACTAGACTGATGCTTCACAGCATTATTCTACATCAGACATAGGGAAGAAGCCAGCTGGATGTCTTAATTCTATTGCTTTTCTTAAATTAAGTTAAAGGTTTGGGGTCTGTATTGAAATCAGTATCTTACACCTCACTCTAAGTCATCTGGAAATTGTTAGGGGTCAAAGAATGGGCATTTTGAGGCATGGTGGCAGTTACAGTGCATATTAGTTGTAATTTCTAAACACTGAGTTGTAGCTTCACAGTAATGAATGCTTTTGACCAGTATTAAGGTTGTTACACCTGTGATGTTTGGCTGCAGCATGGTTATGTAGTATACTTAAAGCCAGGTGGAAACTGGAAAACCTAGGCTTTTTCACCTGCAGTGATGTTAAATATGGAATGCCAGGATTGGATAGTATATTTTGGTGAAGAATTTTGTCTTGCTGTTGTTTGACACAGTAAATAAGTACAACATGACTAGTTACTGAAATTTTGTCCAAGGCATTGGAACATCCCACAGTCTTTTAATACTAAGAATTGCTTCAGGTGAAGTGCTGCTTAGGTTAGTTTCCAGATCAATTTAATATAGGTGGGAGTAAGGTTTGCCTTAGGAATAGGACTGGTTATAATGAAGTGAACTAGTTGGTGTGTTTGATCCAGCATCCTATGAGTTTAAAACTGCATACCTGCCTTACCAACAAGATAACACATTCCCAACAGGAGTGGGAAACTTAGGCTAAGCATTTCTATCAGGCTGGGTGCTGTTAGATCCAAGAATGAAATTCTAGGTAGGTAATCATTGTTTCTTGTAGCTTTGCAAGTTTGGCTTTTATTTGTTAGGGTTTTAAATGACTCTACAAGCTAGGTAATGCCCCAGCCTGCCAGTGCTATCTTCAGAAATCAGTTTGTGGTGTTATGATTACATATGTGCTAATGTTCACAACTGTTTAACAAACAGCTCTGTGCTTTTGGATTTGAAGGGGGTTTTTTTGTTTGGGTTGTGGTGGGTTTTTGTGGGCTTTTTGTTTGGGTTTTTTTGTTGTTCATTTTCTGGTGAGCCAGTAGACATTCAGTAAGCCCTTGTTGCTAAAAATGAACTGGAAGGCTTTTCCTGGTGTATGTGTATGATTTATTTATTTCTATCTTTGTAAGGTTTGAAGACACTTCCGTTACTAAGCAGATATAATTAATTTTTTAAGTTATATATTCTCTTTCTGTTCAGAGAAAAACAAATGCTTCAATTTTACAATATATTTGGATTGCTCAAAATAATTGTCTAAAATAGGAAGAAATAGTTGAAAATATATCTTAAGCTATTATCAGCTTTTTAATAGAAAGCAGCTTTCAGAAGCTGTGAGAATGCTGTCCCATCTTATGTGTGACTCTTGTTTTGATTTTTTTTTTCTTATTTTTGGCTCTCTCTCCCCTCTTCCAGTCCCAATTAAAACAGGAAGTTCTTAGATCATCAAAGCATCAAGCAATGCAAATTAAATGCAAACGAAATATGTAAATGAAGTCATAAGATTTCATCGTGTGTGTCCAGGAAGAAAAGCAGCTGAACCCAAGATATGTCATCTGAGATATTTATGACTAAGATATCAGAGTATTGATACACCATTCAAATTATTGATAAAAAAATGAGATACTATACCTGTGTTCAAGAAAATACAAGTCTTGTGAGAGGGATGTATAAGCTGGAACAATTTTGGCAAAAGAAGAAACTGCTGCAAATTGTTCATGGATAAATCTAGGGTCTGGGTAGCGAGAAGAAAGTTCTAACTGGCAAGATTCAGGCACAGTGTCTTTCTAAGAGTTGAGGAGTAAAAAGATTTAGCTAACCTTATGTGGTGGCTGTTTAAACATATGAAAAGGATTACCCTTGATTACCCTCTTCAATGGTGGGAAATGTTACTTAGTGACCTAGGAGTTCCCTTTTGTTCTTGCTTCCCCTGATCTTGTCCCTGTTGTGATTTTGTATCTATCCTCCTCACCCCCTCCTTATAGAGTATGTTAAGCATAGAATTTGTAAAAATCAAATTTGTTCAGTTCTGGATGTAATATGCCTTATAGGAATAGCTTTATAGGTTCATAATCTCCTAAGTTTGTGCAGAAAAATAGGTTAAATGTATTACAGAATTTCTCATGAGTGAACCTTTCCCCCAGATAGCACAGCTGTTGGTGTGCATCAGATTACCTAATTATGCAATGCTGTAGATACCTTCTGTTTGCATTGTCACATGCTTCTGCAGCTAAATTTTGGAGTAATGGTGATTTTTATCTAAAGATAACAAACCAGTAAGTACTTACTTTAGTTTAACATAAAGAGAATTAATTTTCTTAAGAAGATAAGCAAAGTCTTTTGATTTATGCTAGGCTTTTAAGAATGCATGATTCATCTTCATGCTTTCTGTATCAGTTCTATGGGACCCAGGGCTTTTTATAATGTTATTTTTTATTACTTACTGCAGTGTAGCAATACAGTAGAATGGTTTTATTTTCTCAACAATAACAGATTGCATTGATCTAATATCTATATTGCTTACTGACTTTGAGAAGAGAGTAATCAGCTCATAACAGTCTTGTCAGACAATTTGAGTTAAGAAGTGCCTTTTTTACACTGTGGAAGTGTTTCTGCAACATATGCAGTGTCTTCATTTTTCATAGTAAATCACACAGTTTTGAATAATTATCAGCCTAAGATGTGGGTATGATGGATTTCACTTTCTTCTTGCTTTCCTGGCTTTTAATAATTCAAGAAACTGGACATTTATTCAGGTTTTCACTTGTTTTGAGGACTTCCAGTTTAAAACAAAAAACTAAACAACCCAAAACAAAAACAAAACCCCACAATTTTCCCCTCATTTTCCCTCAGGGCTGCGGAGACTGTATCTACATAAATACCTTTCTTTTGTCATAGTCCCTGGTTGTATGGTGAGAGTCCTAATAATTTTAGTTGCCTCTGAATGGTCTTACTCTCTGTATTCAGGGAGGCAGCAAAACCCAGGAGCACCTTGCAGTCTGCACATGTGGTCCCTTTAGCACTGCATTCAGTGTTGTCAGAAAAGTTAAAGAGTATAGGTACCAGCTAAGGTGGGTTATCTAAAGATACTGAAAAGAGCTGATGGTGCTTCCGTGGTGCCTTTTGGTTTGGAACATATTGATAGTAACAAAAGATACAAT
Organism: Antrostomus carolinensis; assembly: GCF_000700745.2. Lineage (NCBI taxonomy): Eukaryota > Metazoa > Chordata > Aves > Caprimulgiformes > Caprimulgidae > Antrostomus > Antrostomus carolinensis. The sequence continues at coordinate 27,012 of NW_010290351.1, read as the reverse complement.
AAATACATTTTTTAAAATAATCACCAGAATATAGAAGTGTTTCTACTGTCACTCCAGTTATATGGAAGTTATATGAATT
>NW_010290351.1:0-26504 GCF_000700745.2 Antrostomus carolinensis | reverse complement strand
TCAGCAGGACTTGTCAGGAACTTTTGAGTCTTGGTTTTTGTCCTAATTGGTCAACCAGCCAAAATAGTTGTCATCTTTATTGCAAGTGATTCCAGCAGGTAGCTGGTGTTAGCAGCTGAGAAGAAAACTGAACTGCTTTTCTGCATAACTGAAGCATTGGTTGTTATGGACTGATCTTGTGTTTCTTATTTGTGCCAAAGAAAACTACTGCTCTTCTAGGAGAAGCTGAAAGCAGTTTAGATTCACAGAGAGAATAAAGTTTTTTAAAAAAAAAAAGTCTATTGACATTTCTTTTTAAATGTGAGCATTATGTATAACTATCCCAGGAACTATACAGACTTGAAATAACTTCATAGTTGTTTTCTACAGTACTTGCTCTCTTTCAATGATTTTGTTATGACTCTTCGAAATTTTAAGTTATAAAAGTAAATGTCTAGGCAGCCATTTATGTATAACTTTCAGCTGTTGCTACTTAACACTTCTATTGCTGGGCTTGTGTTTAATAGGAGGATAGCTGCTTCTCTCTCTTAAAGATTAAATCAACACTATAAAGCAACTGTTATTGTAGCAGATCTTATGCTCTTAAAGTAGAATATGGAAGTTGGCTTAACACTTGGCTACAAACTGGTTCTGCATGGCACAGTCCAACTATGCTGCTATTAAAATTGAATTTCCTGCTTGCATAGTTAAGATACATCGAAGGAGGAGACTTGCTGTTCCAGTGAGATAGGTAATTAAAGTTCTCAGTAGCTTAAATAAAGATTTGTGTAAATTACTAATGGGATTGGTGTCCTGAGCTCCACTGTAGTGTTGTACAGTGTGGACTAGACCACTTTCACTTAAATATTTACCTTGTACTTCCGAAAGTGTTTGAGATATAGGTTAGTGTATGGTAACATATTTCTCCTCTTTAAAATAAAGCCTACTTTAAAAACACTTGTTTCACATTATTCCCATTTCAGGGAACTTTCATGCACCTGTATAGGATGTATCTTCCTAAACTTCAAGTTAGACTTAATTTCAGTGTCTTTGAGTCTTGCAGCTTGTAGGGCATGGAAAAAGAAATTAGGCTTTGCAACAGAGCAGTAGGTGGTCTTAGAAAAACTGAGCTGTGAGCAAACTACTTTATGGGAGTTTATGCGTTATCCCTTTCCTGTACTTAGGGAAAAGGGGGAGAAAACTGATGATTCAATTATTTGGCATAGAGCAATAGAGCAAAATAACTTAAACATCTGACATTTAATACACCCTCCTGCCAACCAGTCCTTAACAACTGTGAAATTTAGACTTTTGAATTATTCAGCCAGACAAGAATGATGCTGAGACCCTTGTGGTAAGAAGTAGACTGCAAGATCCTTGCACCCTGAAGTTGAGTAACTTAATACTGAGCTATGATTACCTGAGGAAGAACAGTGTGATCAGTACCTCCTATGCTTATTAAAATCTTTGTCCCAACTTGTTTATATTTAGGTTCACTGGCAGAAATATCAGTAATGTGTATGGTGTCCATGGTTTGGAGTTTGTATCAACGCTGATCAATGCTGTAGTTGGTAGAATCACATTTCTAGCAAGTCTGCCTGGTTCTCCCTAAAAGCAGAGAGGTGACCGTGTGACTGCTATTTTAGAAATGGATCTTAGATGGTAGCCACGTACTCGGTACTTCTAATTTAATTTCTCTAAGAAGCATTATTAACTGCCTCCTTCTGCAATACTTGTGTATAGATTTTGTATTCTTGCTTCTTACTGCTTCATAAAGTTACCTGGCTTACCATTTAAAATGTATGCATGTTATTTATAAGCAGGCAGACCAACCTGGTTCAGTTAGTGTCTTCTGTCTGCATGTTCTCCATAGTCATTTTCTCTCACTATTAACAGAACAAAGGCTTTGGTAGACTTAGATGGACTGTGGCAAATATATATATGCTGAGAAGCAAATAGTGGCATTCCTTGTGTAGTTGTTTGATAGACTAACACATATACTAGCAAAGGGAGTCTCTGCTCAGAGAAAAGGATTGTCAGCATTAAATATTGAACTTAAAAGTACTCATTCTCTTTCTTCTAATACATGCAGGTGGTGTGGTTCAAACAGAGCTGCTAGTTCTGGTAGATTGAAGTCTGGAGGGTTATGTATTGCTACTACTCAGACAGAGCCCTGTGACTGTGGAAATTCCAAGTGGTCTTGGAAAGGCAATTTTAGATGTTACGCAGTGAGAATGTGACTTGAGAAATCTTGTTCTCCTGTTTGGTTGTTTCTTCCTCCTCCCCTCCTTAGTCTATTTTAAGAATTGGTGCTGGGAGTCAGACTGGGTGAAATGCACTGAATGTGCTCTATTAAGAAGTGCCAACTGAAGAGTAAAATGTCTTCCTGGGAAAAAATGTTTTCATTTTATTAAAAACTGCTCCTTCAGAGAAGAATATTTTGATATTTTCTTTATTATTTTTGTTAACTGAGGCTTTATGAATTCTTAACTTAGAGAGCTGTTTAATACATGTGAATTGGACAGGTAAGTGACCACCAGCTTTCAGGAGCAGATGCTGCTACTGTGACTATACTGAATTGTCTTTCAGCAAACGTTTTAAGTGATATGGCTAACCTGTATGTTTGTGGTGACTTTCTCTTTCTTCTTCCCCAACCTCCTTGTCCTTAGCATTTCCATGGTTTGGAATGGATATCGGTGGAACGTTGGTTAAACTGGTCTACTTTGAACCTAAGGACATTACTGCAGAAGAAGAACAGGAGGAGGTGGAAAACCTGAAAAGCATTAGGAAATACTTGACGTCCAATACAGCCTATGGGAAAACTGGCATTCGTGATGTCCATCTTGAACTGAAAAATTTGACTATGTGTGGACGCAAAGGAAACCTGCACTTCATCCGCTTTCCCAGCTGTGCCATGCACAGATTCATACAGATGGGTAGTGAAAAGAACTTCTCCAGTTTGCACACTACGCTCTGTGCCACAGGAGGTGGAGCTTACAAGTTTGAGGAGGACTTTAGAACGGTATGTGAACAGTTCATAAGGATTCAGTGGGAAATACTTTTGGAAAACATCATGGGAGTCCTTCTATTAAAACTTGCAGAGAAAATAACATTATTTTTTTTGTCCATCCTAACTGGTTAAGACTAACAGAATCAATTCACATCTGTTGAGTTTTGGAATTGCTGTGCCATGGAGGGCACAGGGGAGGGTATTCGACTGAAGCATGTACTGCGCAGGATTTCTTCAGTAAGTGGTTTTTTCTAGAGTACAGCTGTGATGATCAGATGGCTCATAATCAGCTGAGGGTGTGTTATGACAACCTAGAAGCCCTGAAACTAGGTATACATCTTGCAAACTGGATATCTATTAGAAAACCAGAAATTAAACCATACAGGATGGAGATTAGATTCAGGTTCCCTTCCCCTTATGTTAGTCTTCAAGCAGATTCAACAAAAGAGTCTGGAAGATCAAGTGTGGATCAGGGGGAGAAACAGTGTATGGAAGCATAACAATAGCAGATAGCTTTTGACTATAATTTTGGGAGTACATCATATGGAGAAAGGCAGTTCATGAGGTGACTAGGTCACAGATACCCTAGAATTTAAAAATAATCTCTTCAGGGAGCTCCAGAAGCTGACATAAATCTGAAGTACTAGGATGCTGCTGTTTGTGTAAACTTCAGCAATAGTCCCAGCTCCCGAATAAGTGCACTAGAGTGCACTGCAAAAATTGATTCTGGCAACAGGGGCAGAGAGAGCCGTTGTACAAACGGCATTACAGAGAAATAGTCATTCGGGAGGCAGTTGTCTGTTGAGTGTGTGTCTCTACTGGGGCATATCTCCATCTATTTTCTGTAAAAGAATGACTAGTCTGCCTGTACCAGAGCAGTCTCACTAAGATTAATGTGAATTATTTACTTGGCAGGCAGGTCCAACACTTCTGTCCCTAGCATTTGACCTGGTCTTGAGGGTGAGGGATGGCTGCTGGTTAGGACAGGTTACAGCAATTGCTTTTCTCTCTCTGTTTCTGTCTAGGGAGCTATCATACTGATTTACCAACTGCTGTTGACTGGAGTCCTTGCCTTTCTGTACTTCTTTTTTAACTCCAAGCATCCATTCCTGCAGTACAAGAGGTTTTTTCATTATCAATACCCCTCACCTACCAGATGACCAATATCCTAAGGGAAAAAGAGAATGCTGTAAGAGACCAACGTGAATTCCAGCTGTTGTACAGTCATTTTCAGTAAATGTTGAACATGGAAGCAGCTAGTCTAATGAGGGACTATCGAGTTTCTGAACTGCTGTGGTAGTCCACTACTAGTGCCATATTTCTTGTCTTTTAGGCTGATTACATGTCCCTTGCATGTTAGAGTCTAGTGATGATTGAGTCACCAAAAGTTTTGGTTTGTCTCACATTGTGTAAGGATGTTGGCACCACAGTAGGAAGTGAGTTCTACTGCTAGTCAGTCATGGCCTCAGTTCAGGTTTTCAAGCATCCTTCCACATGTCTCGGGGATGATTCAGGTCCTGTTCTCTGGTGGCAATGGGAGGTCACTTGGAGCCTTTCTCAAGAGGGTGACTATCCCTTTGGAATGGTCAGTCTTCTCAAATTCATTTCTTCTACCTCACATAATAGCAGCTAGAGTTGTTTACTTAATAAGGAAGTTAATGTCTCTTGCTCGTACAGCTATAGAATTGAACTGGAAGTTACCTGTTGGCTATCACAGCTAGGCATTTCTTTTCATAGCTTTGGCTTTATCTGGAGTAAATATGTAATTTACAGTGAGGGACCAGTCTCTGTCATCTCAGTTGCAGTATAGTCAATGTAGCACTGGAAGCCATACTTGAAATTATGGCTGTTTTGCTAGCTATTGTACAAAAATATGAGGTCACATAGCAAATTACTGGTGGACATGGGCATGAAATCCCACACCTCTGCAGTGTTAGTTAGCGTTTCGTGTGCTGCAACACTTGTAAGTAGTTTAAGAACAACAGTATAAAGGCTGGCTGGGGTGTCTCATAGCATAGAGCAATCAGTGAAGTGCACTCACACCTGAGTGAGTGCTTTGGACACCTCTTCTTACAGCTATCCAGTTCCACACCTTCCTTTATAGCAAGTATTTCTTGGCTCAAACTCTACTATCTGTAGAGGATTACAGAAGCAAAATAGTATCCATTACATGAAGGTTTGCTTGCTTAATCTCTCTTGAGGGGCTGAGTGTCCTAGGTACTGGCACTTAAATTGTCATGCTTCATTAACCATTGTAACAGCAGCTGGCTATCTCCGTCTGTTCTGCTGACTGTAAATTGACATTGGACAACAGCTTCAGGATTGCTCTCTCAAAGCACTGAAATGTCTGTTTCAAATATTTGTTCACTGTAATGCACCTGTAGAAGTAGAGAACATGTGCCAAGTCTAATATCCTGCTGTTGCAGGACTCAGTATTGTATAATGCCTTATATGGAGGAGGCTTTAAATGTTCCTGTTTCTGTTACGTAGAAGCAATGTGGAAAAACTAAAGTATGTTTGTGAATACTGTTGATTTCTTTAAAAAAAAAAAAATATCAATAACTGCTAGGAAACCCATGAAAGTGATATAAGTAACGTGCTTTTTTCTGGCCCTTTATTTCCCTATGTACATGCTTTTGAGTTATGACTTTTGTGGTATTTTTGAATGCTTGTGGGACTTTAAGGATTGCATAGATTTAGGACAAAAGATCCAACATACTGCAAAACAGAATTCAAATCCCAGAGAAGGAATCCTTCTAAGATTACAGCAGCTTTTTCTCCTTAAAATACACACGCAAACACCCTGTTGTTACTTGCCTGTTCCAGTGTCTAATTCTGAATCCCTGAATTAGTTAAACAAGTTTGATGTAGAGATCTGTTGCTTTTGTGTATTTAAAAAATAAAATAAAATTGGGAGTAATCTTCTGTTTACCTTAAGCCTGTTTTCTGTGCCATAGAAAGGCAGTTAAATCTACAGAGCTAGCTAGGTTTAGCTATCTGACCTCCCTCTTGTGTGGTCCACAGTGTTAGATAGGAGGAGACCTGGAGAAGTCTCCACGGACTGCTTGATGAGTGCTGGCAATAACGATCGCTAGCCTGGCAAATAATTTGATTCATTCTTAAGACTTCCCCTGGAAGTAGGAAAACTGACTCTATTCATTAAATTAGACCACAGAAATATTTTTACCAACCATATGGTTATACTTAATGTTCACTGAAGAGCATCAGTAAGTAATTCACTAAAAGGACTGTTTCCAGCATAGGACGTTTTTTCTTGTGTTTTTTTGTTGTTTGTTGGGGGTTTTTTTCTGCTTCCTGAATGACATGTTTTTTTTGTTGTTTGTTGGGGGTTTTTTTTCTGCTTCCTGAATGACGAGTCTTTGACTGGCTGACTTTATTTTCAGGGAACGGTGGTGTTAAGGCATGGATGAATTTGTCGTGTAATTCTGATAATCCTCCCTCCTTTTCTCCAACTATGTACTGTCACCTTGCATATTCTGTAAATGCTCACGTAACATCACTTCTGTAAAAGTAAGGAGTACATAGACTTATTTGCTTGTGTACCTGTAATATAAATGTCTTTATACTCTGTGACTCCTCCATGATACCACATGAACGTTACCTGCACAAAAGTATGCTGTTGATGTAATGAGGAATAAATTCTCAGTTTTGTAAAGCAACTCAATGCAAAGGAATAATGGGAGATGAGGGAAGAAAGGACTGTTCAGACTTTTGTCTAAAACCTGCTCTATTGCAGAATTCGTGTGGATTGCAGTGGCTCAAAGGTGGGATCTTTTTATTCCTTTCCTGAACAGACACCTACAGAACCTGACTTGTCTTGGTAGAAATTTTACTGCTGGCTTCAGTGAAAGCAGGGCCATGGCCAAAAAACAATCACTTAATAAAGAACATTTGGAGCAGGAGAGGAAGGAAATATCTTACCAACATAAACTCAGACTCAGGCCTTGACCTTCCCCATAACTTGAAAAATGCTTCCAGAGTAAGCTTGGCTGTTGGAGAGCGATTTCCTTGTGTCAGTTATTAGCTGATTCTAAGGCTTGACTTTGTGATAGGAACTGAATGCCTATGGATGCCTTGTAGACTGTGTTTGTCTTAAACAAACTTACTGTCCTGTGTTGTAGGATGAGTAAGCTGTGTAACTCTAGGTTAGTATAAGATACTCAAAAATCTTGTTGTACCTCAGTTGTTTGAGGGGGCTGGACACTGCTGCTCAGGCCCTAGGTCTTTAGTGTGTAGACTGGGCTGGAGTTGAAAGTGGCATCCAGAGAATGGATGAAGTAACCATGATGCCTTCTGTTACCACCACCGCAAGAAGCTAGGACACTCTTCAGAGGGAATGGGGAGAAGCAAAGTGCAGCTCTTCCCTGTCAAGAGAGGGAAGAGATTCTTATAGCTAGCTGGGCGAGAGGGCAGATCCTCTGCAGAGGATCCCAGACTAGTGCTTCTTTTTTTTTTCTTTTTTTTTTTTCTTCCCCAAAGCTGATGCAGAGTCTGTTTTCTCTTCTGTCTCAGCAAATGTTGGGCTAACCCTTCATTTGCATTAGACTTTGCCGTGTTTGAATGTGGATGGATATTTCCCAGTCTCAGGGTGTGGAATGAGCTGGAGGGAGTACCTCATCTGAGCTCAGAAAGAAGAGGTTTGGGGGTTGAGAGTTGAGGTGAAGACAGTCAAAATATAAAGGAAGCAAAATACACCTTTATGAAACTGGAAGAGAGTCAATGGGAGGGGGAGGGAAAGAATAAGCTATTAGAAGAAATAAAAACTGGAGCAATGCTCAGAAGGCATATAAAAGCCAGAGTGAGATAGTAAATGAGGCTGTTGTAATTGCTAAAAACTTGCAAGATGTTATGTTCCTAACAGTTTATTACAGAAAAAAACAACCCATATTTCTGATTGAAAGTCCAAGAAACAGATGAACTCACAACTGCATTTAGGTTTGGGCATTCCATCGCTCACCAGAACTTGGTAAGAGTGTGAAAATTTAAACTGGGTGAAGTCTGTCTTGAACTTAATTGAAAAGATGTCTGCACACCCTTGTTGATCCATTAAGCTTCAACGCTGCTGCATATGTCATGGCTGACCTCAGCTCACTTCTAGAGGACTGTTTTGTGTTTTCCTTGCTAAGGTGGAAGTATTTACTCACCCATAAAGAAACAAATGTGACCCAAGTCTTCGACTTCTGTGCTTCGGTACTTCAAAGCAGCAGCAAGCTGGTACCACACTTCTTTTTTCCTTTTATGCTCTGGTACTTGAATGCAGCTAAAAATTGTTTGACATTATGTATATTATTTTTAAAAAACCAAACAAAAAAACCCCACCTTAAACTTGAACAGACAAAACCGTTTTCCGGTACTTCTTGCAAGTGTACAAGAGGTGGACTTTCATTCTCCTTGGAATAGCATCTGTACATAGTAACAACAGACAGTTTGTGTATCCTTGAAATCGACTGGATTTCAGGAGTTTGTTGCTAAGGTGTGAACTCTCATAGGGAAGTGTTCACTACCTACTGTGTTTCATCTGCTTGTAAACATGGTTAAAGTCCTAAGTCCCTCCTTTTGATGGCTCTGAATTGTTCCTTGAAGTCTAAAGTGTTTTGTTCCCTCCTCTCCCCCAGTATTTAAAACAGTCTAAAGTAAAGAGGAATTTCTACAGTCTCTGGCTGTAATGGAGAAAAAAATGTTCTTTTAAAGCATGTACATATGGTTTCCCTGTAACCATAATAAATTTCCCCTCCAGGGTCCTCTATACTACTTTGTGCTGCAGTTCTTCCTCTCATAGCACAACTTTCTGACATAAAACTTTTCTAGAGAGGCACTGTGCTGGCTATAGTTACAGGAGTGCAGAGCAGGATAAGTTGACCATTATGCTGTCTGCCCTCACACTAGGGATTGAAAGGGGCTGCAAAATATCTACAAATGCATTTTGTAAAAAGTTGTAGGAAAAACGTCCAATTAAAACGTGCTCCTACAAATGGCTCCTGTTTGTTTTGTGTTTTTGTACATAAAGTTCAGTTCCTGCAAGAACTGGTTTGAACAGCTGAAAGATGAGGACAAGTAGAGTGTAGTAGGTCAGGTGATGACACCAGAAAAAAACATTTGCCTAGTCATACATTAGTTTTGCTGTTTACAGATACATCTATTTTGTGATGCAGTTTTGCTGCTTGAGTCATTGTGAACAAAGAAACGAACAGAGAAAAGACAGCCCTGTATGCAGGGAAATGGACTGGGAGTTATGACCTTGGCTCTATTATGGTTTCATGTACAAGACTGTTACTAAATTTCTTCCAACTGTGCTCCAACTGGTGTTTAGAAGCAAGAACAGTGGAGGGTTACTGGGCTGTTTGGAGCCTCAGAGGTCTGGTGGCTGCAGAGCTTGTGGTTCTTTGAATGAAGGCAGATCGACGTGGAATACTGATGCCAGTCTTGTTCCTTCTAAAAATGAAAACCAGACTGCTGCAACAACACAGGAAAATAGATTTTCAATCTGCTATGAATATCATACCTGAAAGAAAGCAGTAATAGGGCTTTTCTGCTTACAGTATATCAGATGTTACATATAGCACAGAGATATAAAAAGCAGAGCAAATTCTGGTATGTCTTTTATATGTGGAGGGCTGGACCTAATAAAAATTCTATGCTTAGTGCTTGAAAAAGAACCTTTGATTAGTTTCTTTTGTTCTGTCCTTACAAAATTGGTGGCTGTCTCCTGGAGAGTTTGTAGAAACAAGGATTTTGTTTGTGTTTTTGCACTGATGCCGGAAGTGGTTTACTCTTAGATTTGTGTTGCTTGCTCACGTCTCACAAGTTCTCTCACTGACACTTACCTGTTTATAAAAGTGTAACATGGATGAGACAAACACAGTTTGTGGTTGAGTATTTGGCTTCTGGGAGAACAGAGGTTCTGACAGTAGGGGCCATAAATCTGCTAATGAGTTGTCTTTGTACAGCAGGCTTCTAGTCCATAGCATGTTTGTTTTCGCATGCTGTATCTGTGTTGGATCATGTTTGGTCATGCTGCATTGAGCTTATACGGTAAGATGAGGAAATCGAGACTGTACAGCACATAACCTAGAGAAAGATCATAGTTAATATAGAATCTCTCCTTATTTTGACTAGCTATGTGCAACATTAGTTGGGATTTGACAAAATAAATAAATCCTCTAATGAGCGATGACTTAGTGGGCTCCATACAATGTCCATTGTGAGAAAGAGGGTATGAAGCATTTATTATGTTAATGCCTTGTATTGTACATCTCTTGGAGCTTTTCCTCTCAGTCTAATAGCAAGAAATTGCTGAAATCCAAGATATTTGCAGTAGCCTTGAGATTTTTGTAATGTTTCTTTAAAAACCTCTTCTCCTGATTAGTGTTTGGCTAAATGGTTCAAGACTTTTATGCTGCATTTCTGTAATTGTAATTTGTATAGCCATGTGGTAACCAGGAGAAAAATACAAAGGGATTGCAAAAAGTTACAGGAGGAAATACTGAAACAAGCAGAAATTCTCTTCACCTGTTTCTATTGTCCTATGAATAACTGGATCTATACTGAGGCCTTTGAGAGTGCTGGTTTGGGGTTTTTTTGTTTGTTTTATTTCTTTCCTGTGGTTCCAGGATTTGAGGACTAGCAAGTATAACAAAAGGGCAGACCTGAAGAATAGAATGGCTTTCAGTTAAGGCAAGTTAGAACTGTGTACAAGTAAATACTTAAGGGGAGAGATTTAAATAGCTCAAAAGAATGTAACCCATTGGCCATGCCCATTCCACAGAAATATCTTTCCTCTTTATAGTGACTTAATATAGCTTCCAGAATTAAAAATAGGAGGTAGTTAGCCTCGTAAATCTTCTCTATTAGCTGTTGTAAAAACATCCTGCAATATGCAAATGTTTGAAAACCAACCCTGTGTTGTATAACTCCCTTTTGTTCCTGTTGCTTTTTCTGCTAGAAAGTGGATTTGGTAAGACCTACTTTGCAGGTGTGAAGATGCAAATGACCTCAGGGTTTGGATGGACAGCATGAGTATTTTTTCTCCCTCTTCTCTCCCCAGCACAAGTCTTAAGCTCAGTGTCATCTGGAAAGGAGACTTTCTTCAGGTTGTCACTGTATTCTATTTTGAGAAAGGGATGTGATTTCTAATTGTAGTAAACAGAACACTATGGCAAGTAGATATGTCTGTTAAATAGAGTAACAAGTGACCCATGAGATCTCAGGGAATGTCCTTTTTAAGCTCTTAAAATTGTTTTTCTGCCTTCTGTTACAGTTATATTCTTATGAATGTTTTACTGGGAAGCATGGTCCTGACAATATTTTTGATTGGGTTTCCTTTAAATTGTTTTTCACCAAACATTGAGAATACCCTGTTTTTCATGAGGCATTTTAAAGTGCTCATCATAATTTAAAGAAATAGCACTCTTGGATTACTGGTGACATAGACTAAAAAAAAAATTCAGATCTTTTAAGCATAGTTCACTGAATATTTAATGCGTATAAACATAAGCATGTGCACTCTGTAAGGCTTTAACTATCTTGTTATTTAACTCAAGCGTCTTGGTCTTAATGCTTCTATTGAAAATTTCATTAATTTGCTGGGAAATGTAGTTGGATGATGAGTTAAAGCACTTTGCATCCTGAGGAATGCTGCTGTGCAGGCGTTACTGTTCAAAAGCTACAGAACGCAGCTCCTCGCAGTATGGGGATGAGGGAAAAGAAATTTATTGCTTCAGAATACTGAGAGGAGGGAAAATTCCTGCTTGCAGAGCAGGAAATATCTCAAAGGCAGAGGAACTAAATGACATTACTGTACAGCACATCATTGTTTTGGGAGGTACCTGTTGTCAGGCAGATAGCGAACTTTTTATTTTGGACTTCATGCTTGGACAGATCTTTGTACTGTTTAAATAGCATAATGTGTTACTATTAAAGTGATCAAAGTGCTTCAACAGAGCCTTTTGTCCTTCTCAGTGTTGTATTACACTAGGAAATGTTTGTTTATTAATTTCTTGTTGTTCTTTTCCAGATTGCTGATCTACAACTCCATAAACTGGATGAACTGGACTGTTTGATCCAGGGTCTCCTTTATGTTGATTCTGTTGGTTTCAATGGCCAACCAGAGTGCTATTATTTTGAAAATCCTACAGATCCTGAACAGTGCCAGAAAAAGCCTTACTGCCTTGATAATCCATATCCTATGCTGCTGGTTAATATAGGCTCAGGGGTCAGCATCCTGGCTGTGTATTCTAAGGACAACTATAAGAGAGTCACAGGATCCAGGTAAACTTAATTCTGTGGTATTTTAATTCTGTTTTCTTTTCTCCTTAATAACTGAACAGATAGAACCAGACAATGTGACTAGTAGGTGCAGCCCCAGACTGTGCTTGTCTTCCCATTTCTTTTAAAAGCCCACCAAGATTCCCTCAGAGAGGTGTTCTACATCAGGGAAATCATTGATCCATTTGACTTTAGAGCTGCCTTAGTCTCTTCTTAGTGTTTTTACCTACTTCCTATCTCTTGCTGTGAATTACCAAAATAAAGCTGTCCCAGTAAATGGATCTTCTTTTCCCTGCTTTGGTCCCCCAGAACAGCCAGAGCAGGGAAATAAAAATGTTTGGGCTAAACAAAAACCTCTTGCCTAGTAGTTAGGATGTATAGGATATAGGAAAACTGTAGAATTACCTGCTGCTACTGGATTTTGGCAGAGGAGTCTCACTAGGTCTCTTGTTTCCTTATTAATTGCACTAGTCTTTAGACTATGCCGGTAAATTACAGAATCCCAGCATGTAAAGACTAGAATCTGATTGTCTGTATTCTTACTTTGTCCTTAGCATGATTTCAGCCTGGGTCAGCTAGTGCTCTCTGAAATTATTTGTAGGGTACAACTGAGTTGAAATGGTCTGGCCTCAGTTCAGTAAGAGATTTAGATGTGACTGCTCTGTTTAGGAATTCAGGAGATCAGTACTGTGCATGAAAAATTTTTTTCTCAAGGCCAGAAAACAGCCTGGGGCATGTTTAAGTTTACTCTATGGATGTGGCAACCATGCTTACTTTTAGGAAACCATTTTAGTTAGAAATGTGTCTGTCAGACTAGTAGTAAAAATACCAATAAATCTGTCCCACTTTTTCCTCCTACATGCAAACTAAATTGATACACTTAATTTTTAGTAATCCTGTAATCTTAAAAACAAAACCAAACAAACCACTGAAACAGAAACCTGGAAAAAAAAAATCCCATTTCAAAACAACAACCAAAGAAGCTTTTTGGATTTGCTGTAGTCCCTTCCAAAGCTGCATTCTCTTCTTCAGTGTGTGGTACATATTAATAAAATTTCTCCTGTGTACTGCACATGACTGCATATGTGTCTTCTGTTACCTTATTTAGGACATATCTTTGCTGCAGTGGTACACATGAGCCATTTTTCTGTATACAATACAGATCAACACAAGTTGAATGGAAGAGGTATTGTTTTTCTTGCAATTCTGGTTGTTTTTCAAGCATAGTCCTTTTGATATCTGTAGATGTGCTTCTAATCCTTTCCACTGTGAAAGGAAAAACATGACTGCAATGGGTTGCTGACTTGTTAAAGATGAAATCAATACTGTCTTGTGGCTGGTGTACAGAGCTTCTTACTGTTCAGGTACTGAATATATTACAGTGCACTTACTAGATGCATTCTGAAAAACTTGCCTAATAATCCAAGAGGACTGACTAAATGGTGTTCCTGTCTGACCTCCTGTGCTATTTTGTGAAGTCCAAGTGTGGTGTCTCACTCATCCTCTTGTTTACAGTGGCTCCAGTCGGTGTGACTGCAATCAGTGCAAATAAGCTAACTTTCTCAAGGGTTAAGAAAGAATGAGGAAGGATGTAGAGGTTAGTAAGTTGAAGTTCACGTCTGTTAAGACTGAAGAGTCCAAAGTAGAATTTCAATGAAATGAGTTAGCAACTTGTTATGCATGGTCAAATACTCCCTGCTAAGTATATAGTTAGAAAACATTGTCCTTGAGCCCATGTAGGATATTAAAGTGGCTGCTCCTTGCTTGGAGTTCTTTGGAGGGCTGAGACATCCAGGGCTGATGCTGGCCTTGCTTTGAACAGGAACCAACCAAACTGCTTCTTGACACTGGCTAGGGGGACAAGATCTGTCTTGACTGCCTGCCCCTGCATAGATATTTAGCTTTGATCGCTGATTATTCTTTCATCACTGACTTAAGTTATCTGCTGGCTAATTATTCTTGCACAAGGAAAACTGTTAGAGTGCTACAAATAGCAGACTGACATCTGCAGTGTTGGATTGAACCTTATTCTCAGCTATTATTCTCAGCCTTTATTTAGCATCGTTTCTGCTATTTAAATATTAAGGGTTTAAGAGTAGTTCAGTTAAAACCACGCTGGGTGACATTTTTGTTAAATAGAAACTCAAATTAGGTTGTCTGTCTTCACTTCTCTGAGGGAGGAGTTGCAAAATACAGTTGGAAGCTATGTGGACCATGTTGTGGTAAAAGCTGGTTCTAAAGGAACTGTGTTTTTCTAGTCTTGGAGGAGGAACGTTCCTGGGCCTGTGCTGTCTGCTGACTGGCTGCGAGACATTTGAAGAAGCACTAGAAATGGCTGCAAAAGGAGACAGCACCAATGTGGATAAGCTGGTGAAAGATATTTATGGAGGAGACTATGAGCGATTTGGCCTTCAGGGGTCTGCTGTAGCCTCCAGGTATGTGTTAATTGAGCTGTTTTTAAGGAGTTCCTTGGGAACTTGCATGCTGAACTGAGTGCGTAATCCCTGGACTATGCACTATGTCCATGTGGAAATGTCACTCTGAGTGTATCATGTGGTTTGTCCTTAGATCTCTCACCTACTTCTTGCTCATTTTTTTTTAAACAGGTGTAAGCAATGCTTGATGTAGTTCACTTCCATTTAAATTACAGTTATTTTAGAAGTGTATTTGTTCGTTGTTCTCCCTTGCTAATGAGATCCCTTTTCACGTTTCAAATCTGACTCAAATCAGTGGATATCAGATCCAAACAAAGCTTATGAAATTATAAAATTTCTAAGGGCTTTTAGCGCTCCTAAATAACTCTTATTAAAAGGAATAATCTTCCTCACACAGCTTTGGTCATATGATGAGTAAAGAAAAGAGAGATTCCATCAGTAAAGAGGACTTGGCCAGAGCTACTTTGGTCACCATCACCAACAACATAGGTTCTATTGCTCGCATGTGTGCATTGAATGAGGTAAGATAGCATATTTACTATGAGCTTAAAACCTTTAGGAAGAACATAGTAAGATTATTAGAATACAAAAATGCAAATTGCTGGTATACTAGGTGTGTAACTGGCCTTGGTAAATATG
This sequence comes from Antrostomus carolinensis, assembly GCF_000700745.2. NCBI lineage: Eukaryota > Metazoa > Chordata > Aves > Caprimulgiformes > Caprimulgidae > Antrostomus > Antrostomus carolinensis. The sequence goes on along the minus strand of NW_010290351.1, from coordinate 11,156 downwards.
CATCTCTTATGTGTGTCCTAGCTCTTGTGACTTGTGTTATGTGTGTGCTTTGATGCAAAGTGTAAGGTACTTAGAGCTTCAAAGGTAGGGGAGAGGAGAGAAAAGTTGACTGTGAGGATCTCCTTGAACCATTGATGCCTAGAGCTGGTCAGTTGCTCTCAAGGTGTAATATATAGATATTAGCGCCTTTGTAATCCAAATTGATAACTCAGTTACCTTGTAGTTATCAACAGATCTTACTATACCATGACAGATTTATTTTTTAAATAGTATTTTGCTTGGCTTGTCTCTGTAGCATGATGGGTTTGAATTGTGTATTGTGTTAAATGTTTTGATAGATATAAGATCCATTGTATTGGATCAGAGAGAAGAAAAATATAGTTCATTATCTTGCCTCAGACTCCTAACAGATGCTTGTCATGTTATTTTCTTTAGGCATGTTAACTATGGATGGACTGTTCCATTCATACACCTTTCCAGCTTCCAGCAGTTAAAAAACAAACAAAAAAAACCTGCACCAAACAAAACCAAACCAAAGCAGAGTTAGGCACTTGTTCTGAGCTGCAAATTGTGTCCTTTACTATTCTGTGGAATTTAAGAAGAAAAATAGATAATACACAGATGTTTTTAGCTCCACAGCATTCTGTGGTTATAAAAAAGTGGGTTGTTTTTTTTTTTTTTTTAATCGACAACACACCCACACAGCCCAAAAAAACCCAACAAAATAAAACCAAGAAACTTGCCAAACTGCCATCTGATTACTTTACTGGGTCATATCTAGCTTTCTGTTTTATGAGAAATAGCAAATTAATCACTAGTGCTTTTGGTGGGTTTTGTTTTTGTTTTTCTTTTTTAATAAAGCTTTACCACATCTCCCTCTTGGTCTTTCCAAGACAAAGTAGTCCTACACTTAGTCTCCTCTCCCATGGAAGGCACTCTGTGTCTGTTTTCTGTTATCATTTTGGTTTTTTAATCTTTTTATAGTTCTAATTTTGAGATCAAATGATCAGATCTTCATGCAGTATTCAGAGTGTGGTTGCACAATGAATTTATGTGATAGCATATTGATAAACTTCATGTTCTGAGTTCCTTACTAACAGTTGTTAATATTTTATTTTTGTGAGCAAGGAGCTCATATTTTTAAGAAACTATCCACATTCTCTCCACAGTCTTTTTTGAGTGGTGGTGGTTAATTTGGAGCCTATAATTGTGTCTGAATACTGAAGTCTCTGTATCTCTTCTCCCTTTCATTTGTGTGATTTCACTTTTTTAACTTAAACTTAATCTGCCATTTTATTCCACAGTGTAAGTCTCTTCAGCATCGCTATGCTGTTAATTTTTTTTTATTCTGACTCTCATGAATAACTTTCAATGCCAATAAATGTTGTTTGTTGCTAATATCCCTCTCTAGAGCACTTCTAAAAGATGTTGAACAGCACAAGCCTTAGTATATGCCCATATCAAATGCCACTGATAACCTCCCTTCATTGTGAAAAGTGGCTACAGACATTATTTTTTTGGCCATTTGACTCTTCCAGTCAGGATGATTCTCTTCCAGTGTTCTCTTTGCTTTCAGCTTCTTTACAGTGTTGCCTTGTGGCATGGAGTTCAAGCAGCATTGTACAGGGCTATCAAAGCATGGAGAGTTGCAGCAGGGAACCACATGCGGTACATTCAGAGGAAATAGGCTACTAATGAAACTAATGCTTCTGAGTCATTGTGAAAAAGTTCCTAACATCCTTGTTTTGTGTACAGGCTTACTTAAAAACTGGACATGATCCATAGAATTTTGTGGAGGAATGTGGATTGCTGTGTAAAGTATTATTCATTTCACAGACAATGTCAAAGTAAAATTTTTCCAACACTTGAGCTAAATTATTTTGTAGCTTTAGAGAATGTAAATTTACTTATTAGCTTTACATACTATTAAAAAGAATTCAAATATGTTATATCATTGCAAGTAAGCTAGTCTTCAAATAGCTTGCTCTTGGGTAGAAAAAGTAATGCTATCTTTCTGTTAAATAATCTAGATACCTAAATTGTCTTTGAGAGATATGGCTCTGACTCATGAAGCTTGATGAATGAAATGCCCAAATAAGAGCTTAAAACCCATTTGAATATGATACATTCTTTTGTGGAGTTTATGTGTATTAGGTTAGGGTTATGGTGAAGCTCGCTTTTAGGTTCTTTGACAAAATCAATTTATGCCCTGAAGAATGAGTTTTGATAAGATTTTTTTTCTATGATTGCATGTTTAATATTGTGTTGAAAATTACTTGCATATGTGCAGGAAAAAATGAGACTGGGGAATAAATGAAATACTCTGTCTGCAGAACTTCAAAGCAAAGTTCGCTTGCACAAAGTTGGCAGTGGGGTAGAAAAAATTCCATAGTCTGGAACCATTTGGCTACACATCATTTGAAACAGTCTATCCTAGGCACAACAGAACTGCATAAAGGAAACCAATCTCCCTGGTTTATACTTTTCAGACTAGCAGAACATGTAATTCGCGTCTGAACAAGGCTTCTTGCAAAAATATGTGCAGGTTTTTTAATTGCATCCTTAATATAGATTCCCCTATTCGCTTATATTGGTAAATATATGTATACACTATATTGAAGCTATACTATAGCTTTCTGCTGCAGACTAGGTAGCTGAACAATTTAGCAAGAGCCCACAGAGTTAGAGTACATGTCTTTTTCAGGATGTTGTAGTTTGGTTAGCTTAAGTAAGCATTTTGTCACTATCCCTTCATCAGTTTAAGACTTATGTCTTTCAGCTTTGAGTATTTCAGCAAGGAACAATTTAAAAGTAAATTGGCAAGACTCTCTTAAGAGATAAAAGTAGCATTTCTTCATTTTCTGACTCCTGAAAAATGCTAAACCTGTTCTTAGTTCAGTTCAAAAATCAAGGAAACTTTACATCTTTACCATAATTTTTAGCCTTGTCAAGTCAAGGAAAGTTGGAAAATAAAATTGATACGAAATTTGTGTGTTGATATACACTCTGCTGTTCTAGCAGATACGACTAGTATTTTTAGATTTAAAATTTTCAGTCATTTATACTCAGTGTTAGGTACTACTTGCTTGAATTTCTGGTAACAGGAGCTTCGCATGTATATCCTGGGGAAAAAAAAAAAAAGAAAATGAAATTAAAATATAGGTTCTAATTAATTTGATGGTATTGCTTTACAGGAAATTAGTTTTATGTTTGCCCCTCCTTTGTCAGAAATTACTTCTGAGACAAAACTGCCTTGTCAGAGGATGCACAGTGCTCTGGGCCATGTTTAATAGCAGCCTTTTGAAATTTGAGAGGTTCTTATTTTCAGCCGTATAAGTTCCTAGGAACAAGTATAAATGCATGCTGGTATGACTGAGGAGTCCAAGGGGATAGATGGCTATAAACCTGAATGATTTAAATAGAGTTTGTGTTGATGTATTTGGTCTGAGGACAATCAGACAATGTAACTCAAGTCATCAGAGAGTGGATAAATGAATTATTGCATCTGAGTATCAGCACTGCAATAGTGAGTATTCAAGTGAGGATGTTCTCTGTGGTATGTCACATGCACACTACTGGACACAACAAAACTGCTGTCTAGCAATGTAATCGCTGCAGAACCAAGTGTTGGGCTTTCTAGAGCTGTGTGAGTGTAGAGAGGTAACACTTGGTAATTCTAGCTTCTGTGCAGATTTTTGCTGGTAATTTTCAGCAGAAGACTCTTGAAGGTAAATTTCTATGGCTCCTTCAAGACTCCTGTAGAAGCTTGTCTCCAGGATTTGGTCTCCTACTGAATCTTCTAGACTAATTCTAGTGTATGGTGAATATAATGTGGTACACTAATTCAAAATGCAAGTGCATTTTTGTGCATAACAGGAAAAACTGGGCTTGGTGAGATAGTTATGGGCATTGTTTAAGCACCAGAACTGTTGCTTACATGCACTGATGTGCATACATGTAAGGATAGATAGTGTGTAGCTTTCTCACTGCCAGTGTAGTGCTCATCAAAAATCTTAAGCTTCTGTATGAAAACTGAGTTCAAGTGAGCTTTGAAATAAAGGAATGCAATACATGTCAAATATGTTGGCCACGTTTTGCTTGCGTTTTGAAAATGGAATCACAGTCCACATAATAGATAATGAAAGACGCTTCTTCTCATCTCTAATGCGGTCCTTCTCGGATACCCTCCAGAGGTTCTCTGTCTGGATTTAATAATGCTAGTGATCCCTGCAAAGTTGCTTCATTTAACAAGCAGGGGGAAAAGATGTCTTCAGTGCAGCCACATTATATAAAATTTTAAAATAAGCAACAACAAAAAAAACCCCACTCATAATCCTGGTCATGTTGGGAAGGTCCTTCTTTGGAATAAAACTTTTGGGTTTTTTTTTTCATTTTTTTTCCCTTGCAACATCTCTACTTAGCAGTCAGTAACTGCAATTCTTTTTTTGACTTTTCAGTCTGGAGAATTTAAGTGTAACCCAAAATTCCCATTTAACTTTATAGTGGAGGCAGAGGTACATGTTGAATGAGACAAATAATGTAGCTGAATATAATTTTTGCTTGTCTGCTTTTCAATTTTACAGAACATTGACAAGGTGGTATTTGTTGGCAACTTTCTCAGAATTAATATGATTTCTATGAAGGTGCTAGCATATGCTATGGATTATTGGTCCAAGGGACAGCTGAAAGCTCTGTTTTTGGAACATGAGGTAAGGAAATACATGTTGAATGTACTTTTATTTGTAAGTACAAAAATCTTGTGGTTCTTGACTTGGTGAGGTTAAAAAAGAGAATTTCAGTGCCATTGCTTTGAAGTGAATGCACAAACTAAGTTCTGCCTAAATGTAACAATTATAAATTAATTTGAAAATACCCCCTATTAACTCCTCCCTGGCTTGATCACTAATCTTGTGGTATTTGTTGCTAAACATTGCACATTTCTTATTCTTGCTTTCTGATCCTATTATCAACAATGTTTGTTATATAAACCTCAACTAGAATTAATTTTTGTAAGCATAATTTTGAGATGACTGTCAGATGGATGTGTTCATAATGGAAACTGCCCTGCCTCAATACAGCATCATTATAGTGGCTCAGTAATTTCTTCTTTTTGACAATTTTGAAGAACTGTGTAAGATTTTTTTCCCAGTACAAGGTGCTTTCTTGAACCTAAACAAGATCATATTAAATCATAATTCGGATTCAGACTGCAAATACTTGACAGAGCAGGGCTGATCTTAGAAGAAAGGTCGCTTAATTGTCTTAACAAAACTGAAAACTTTACATGCTCATGCTTATGTCTTATTTCGCAATTTGATTGTTTTTGTTTTGCTTTTGCCTTGTTTAAAGGGTTATTTTGGAGCTGTTGGGGCTCTTCTAGAATTGCTTAAAATGACAGATGATCAGTGATGTAGCTGTCTGAAGAGATTCCTACTGCAGATGCTGCTGGATAAGAGTGAAACCCACTACAAGGATGGAAATGAAGCCATTATGGTAGTTCTACCTGCTGGATTTGTAAATAATTTAAAATCATATTAGCTGATCTTTAACTTCTGGGTTTTGAACTTATACTTCAGAATTCATACTGGGAATAACAAGATTTTTTTTTTCTGTACACTGTATTTTTTAGGGGAAAAATGTGCAAAGTGGCCAAACATAGAGATTTTATGAATTTATTTTAAAAAGTGGATACTGTTTAATGTAGGACCTGTGATAAGAGGCATCTGCTTTTCTTCTGGGGTTTACTGATTAGTGTTGCAATTTTAACTTCATTTAGTAATCACTCTAGGAGATTTTTTTATCTTATTTTCATGACGTTTCATGATTTGTTCTTGGTTTCAAATGAAACTACAAAGCTGATGCATTTTACTGTGAAAAAGTCATTGATTTTTTGCCTTTCCTTTCCTCATTAGATGAGACACTTTTTTATTTAACATCCTCCTTCCCCCTAAAAAAAAAATAAATGTACAAGTTTTCTGTGACTACATGGGTTTCTTGGCAAGACTGTAAGAAAACTTTGTGGGGGCGGGGGATTTAAGACTGTAATTTTTCAGTAGTCATGAATTGCAACAGGAACAGACTCATAACTGCTTTTGCAGGACTAATTCTCCTCTATATTAAAAATTTTTAACAAGATTTTTAACTCAAATTTTAATTATTGGCTTGACACTAAAATGAAATCCTGTTTCTGTTGGAAATCTCTGGTCTGTATGAAGAGTTCTGTAGTACAGATGTTATTTATATGATACATAGTTAGCATTAGAAGACAAAGGGAGGAGATTTTTTTCATTTATTTGAAAATTTCTCTGTAGTCTGCAATTTTTAACTTACTCTTAATTGAAAACAACTGATAAATGCATTATTCAAAGCCCAGTTTCTAAAATTAGAAAAATATTGACCAATGTGCTTTCTGGTTTTAAGCTAATGTTAACTTTTCCTCCAGGACACTAAGATTTGAGTGTTTATTCCAATACAGTATTTTCTACCTTTTTTGATTTGTGGACCTCTCTAGGTTGTTTTTTTTTTTTTCATAGTTGAATTGATACCCCTTTGAAATCTATATAATTAGGTTGCCCTATAGCATGTATAAACTTACTTTTCTTAGACACCCTGAGGGCTCACAAATCAGAGGCTGAAAACCAGTCCATAAATTATTTTGTCTTGCAAAACTGTATGTGATGTCACATAATGTAAAGGGCTCATCAGAGGGACAGTATAAAATTCAGACAGATGTATTACTATCCAGTATATTTTTGGAAGGGGGTTTATTTTTTTTTAATAGTCATTAATTTCTGTATCTCCCACATGTTGAAATAAATCAATACTAATTGAAGTGTTAACTTGTCTGATGGAAATAAAGACCACTACTGTTTGGAAGGTTTTAACGTATCTGTGGAATTCATTTATTGCAATCACTGATGTGGAATACACGTTTTTTCACGACGCTGTTTTCTGACACATATAACTAGTTATTTCCATGATCGTTCTTTGGTTCTTGACTTTTTTTTTTTACTCTTCATTGCATTGTTTTGGTCTTTGAAGCTTTTTGCCTGCTTGAAGTTGACTTTTTCATAGACTGTAAACTACAACATGAGACGATTAGCATGTTGTAATTGATGTTTCATGTAATACTGAGCTTCAGATAAGTGGAGATGGTTCTACTCAGTGCCTCTAATTTTTCTCAAAGTGAAACTTTCATTAAGCTTATTTGCTAAGTTTTGCTTCCATTGGTTTGTGTGTTGGGTTTTTTTAAGGAGACTTCAGAATGTTAAGGGGTAGCTGCACTTTGTATGATAAACAGTAGAGGGAAGCATAACATCAACAATATAAATATGCTTTGCTAAAGCAGTGGCGCTCGGGGTAATTTGTGAGGTTGGTTTGTTTGTTTCAGAGAAAGATTCCATCTTTTTCTCCCTGGACAATTTTTGAAGGGAATTTCATATGAGAATATCTATCACTTAGATGCTAAGAATGCAAGAATTATATTTATGTGAAGGAAGAATATAATGTTAAATAAACAAATATGAAATAGCACTTTTTTTAAGATTAAAATCTTCAAGTCCTCAAAAAAAAAAAAAAATTGAAACCCTAGCAAGTCATTCAGGAAAATATATATGGACTATGCCAGGATGCACAAATGGAGGCTGTATGGCTGAAGAAGGAAAGCACAATTCTGGTAGCCCTAATGTTAGCTGTAAGATTCCAGGGATTGTCAGGTAAGTTGATCGTAGCAGTTCTAAGAGAAGCACAGAACAAAACTTTTGATTTCAAATGCTGATTTGAAATTTAAAATGCCTAATAGGTAAGTTTCTGTAGTTAAAAGACTGGGAAAAATACTCTGAACTGTATACTACACAAACGAGTACATTTGGTTGGGATAAATACAAACAAACTAATAATAGGATGGAAAGCTAGGATAAATTAGAGGAGCCTGGTGCAAGAGGAAAACAATGTTGTAAGTTAAATTCTTCCTTTCCTGAGGGAGAAAAGCCTACTGCAAAAATATTTCTTTGTTGCTTTGAAATCTACAGTTGAGTTTTTTTTTTCCCTTCCCTACCAGCACCATCATATAAATCTGCTAGTACTGTAATTTGCTTCTTTACCTTTGGGTTTTGCCTGCCTTTGCTAACCCCAACTTTTGTTTTCCTCCCATGTACCTCCTCCATAATTAAGGTAATGGATGAATGGCAGTGTGATTGATTTCTAGCACTGTTCCAGTATTTTTGCCATGTGGAGCACTTTAGGGCTATTCTAAGAGCATCACTGTTGTCTTGAATTTTTATGTTTGTGTTTTGTATCTAGTTGCTGTCTACAGTCATCTGATGGGAGAGTTCTTTGCCCCGCTTCATCATCCAGAGGTTTCTAAAGAATCTGAAAACAGTCTTACTCAAATACATAGATGAACCTCTACTGTAACTGGTACAAACTGGAAATTTGAGCAAGCAGAGCTCTTACACCACTATGGAAGAGTGTGAACTTGGAAAGACCCAGATCCTTGGATCTTTTTGTTTTGGGAATGGTGAGGGTGAAGGACCAGACTTCCCTAAGGAAGATCAGTGAATTTACAGATCTAGTAGATATTCAAAGCACTTGTTTCAGAATAAATTGGTGAGATCTCTTAACAAGCTAGGCTGTGTTCATCTAGCTTCTTTCTGAAACATATTAAGGTAATTATTAAGGTAAATTGGAGCAGAATGAGTGGAATTCCACACTCTCAATCGTGATAGCTTGTGCCAAGGTCTGCTTCTTTTGAACTTGGAACATTTGTTCTTACTGAAACACATGCTACCCCCCTCATTCTCTTTCCCCTGCTGAGAAACCCCAGTTTTTATTGGTTTTGACAAAAAAGTCTAATTACATCCCATAGGAGGAAGGGTCAATGTTTTAAAGTAAAGTTTTTCAGACTAAATTATTGGGGAAGAGTTGCTAATGCTGGCTGAGGAGTGAGAGATGACTAAGAGTATTTACTTGATCAGATTTGATAGAGAAGGACTAGCATGGAGGCAGTACAAGGATCTGTCTTCTAGGTCTAGTGGGATGTTTGCTGTGTGTTCCAACCTCAGCAAAGCTGTCCTGGTGTTTCACTGTTATCAGCACTGATGTTCCTTTAGACTGTCACAAGACACTTGCAAGTGATTTTTGGCAGGGCACAGCAGAATTTTAGAGATGGGAAAACCCTATGGGGTTGAACTGGTGACAAAATAAATATACATGATCGTTTCCAGTCGGATGAGTTCTTTTACTGAGATCTGGTTTTAAAGTACAAGGTGTCTTTAGTAAATTTAGGATTAAATTAAATACAGGCTATGAAGAAGACTACAGTCTGCTTTGTGTCTTGCTGCCTCTCAGTACCTGGGAGGTAGAGGACATCTCATCCTACAATGTCTTGGAAAATAAATGCTTGTTTAAACCAAAAAACTGAATCCAGCTTCTGATTCTTTTAAGTATTACTGATGCTGATTGGAACTTACTAGTTGTATGATTATTAGTGTGTTTGGAGAAAAAGAGGTGTAGGGACTATGCGATAAGTCTTCCTCAAACCTCCCTCTACCGCCTCCCCTCAAAAAATCCCAACAAAATGAAGCAAAATAAAAACTGTGGTTCTAATTGTAAAAGTTAGGAGAACCTGTCACCTGCCTTGGGAATTGAGATTCACCTCAAGCAAGAGGAGGTACTGGCACTTGGAGAGATGGAAGAGAAATGAGTAAGTAAAGCTGAGGCTCACATGCAGGAAGCTGCTGAGCCTGGGAGAAGGGATGCAGCAGCGTCATCTTTAGAGGTTTCTAAGGGTGACATGAACAAGGTGGGAAGGGCACTGCAGGGCAGGCAATAGACTAGCTCTCTGTTAGTGCCACTGATGAGAGGTGGGTGGCAGAGATGGGGAGGTCGGGTTGTTCAACAGAATGGCAGGCACTGTGTTGTCCTAATTCAGAGGTGAACAAAGGGTGGGCTGGGTGGTCGTGAGCTAAAGCAGTTGATTACTGCTTAGTAGTAGTAGTAGTACCCCTGTGTAAAGTACTCGGTGACCTGTGCTGAAGCATTGGGTCTCTGACTAGGTGCAGATGTGGCCTCTAGCACAGGCAATAGCCCGGTCTCAAACAGCACTTGTCTCAGGACATGAGATGTACTGGCCTCCATACGATTTTTTTACATCAAAACCAGTTCTTTCATATTGGCAGAAACCCGGCTCTTTTCTGCTAGCCTTCAGCAGTGTGCTCTGGTGTGTGCAGCTGGCCAAAGCAGCTGGTTGCAGCCTCCTGCAGCTTCCTGCCCCTGGGGTAAACAGCAAGCTGCTTACCAATGGCAGTGTGGTGCAGGCGGCAGAGACCCCAGAGCAGAGCGCTTTGGTCCTGTGTGTTTTATTTCTAAACACTGCAGATGCAATTATGAAGCACCGAGTTAAAGGTAGGATTTAAGGCAATGAAGGGCGCAAACAGCCTGAAATGGCATCGTGTTGTACTTAAAACAGCAATGTGTCACTCCCTGTTCTTAAGTGGTTCTCCTTATTTTGTTGGGATAATCAGGGCACTTCCCGCTTCAGAAGTGTCTTTCCAAGTTGACAGCTTAAAGGTTTTCCAGCTTTTTGGATGGATTACCCATCTATCTTTCTGCAAATCTAGAAGTTTGATCAAATCTGAAGGTTCTGTCTAGTACAAAGCAGAATTTACCCTTTAACAAATGTTAGGATGTACCAGAGCAGCCTTGGCAATGAGTATACAGAGTTGAGGTTAACCCTGTCACTGAGATTTCCACTTATGCCCATCCATGAGGACATGGCCTAGGCTAACCATGTTATTGCTTCCTCACATAATAGGTTATTTTTTCTTTTTTTTCCAAGTGGTGTACTTTTTTGGTTTAAATTCTTCTGTGAGAGGTACTTCCCCTTGCAAGGGAATACATATTCTCTGCTGCCTTGGAAGCATTGAGAAAAAATGCTTGAAGCAAGACAGAGCCTCATCAAGAACAGCCTCTGGTTTATAATGCAGAAGATCGTTGCAAGAGAGACATCAGTGCTTTAAGCAGCAGTGTGGTCACTGGTATGTTGAGGCTTGGCTGAGGTTTTTTTGTTGCTGTTTGGGGATTTTTTTTATTTTTGCGTTCATATGTATTAGCCAATTGCACAAAATAAAGTAGCTGGTCTCAACTTGTACAAGTTA
>NW_010290350.1:5036-20386 GCF_000700745.2 Antrostomus carolinensis | reverse complement strand
ACCAGAGCCCGTTGGAGGGCGGGGGGGGTGCGCCGGAGAGGCCCCAGGCCCCCGGTACGCGGCCTTCCCTTCCCTCCCCTCCCCTGCCCTCTCCTGGGACCCACCCGCGAGTCACACAGCCTGGCTGCTTCGGGGCGGTGGGAACGTGTGCGAGGGAGAGAACAAGTAGTGTGCTAAACCGAAATAACTGACTTGCTGGGGAGCTCCAGGCAGGTGCCTGCCTTTGTTTGGGCAAGTTGGAGAACGTGTTTCCTACAGAGAACAATCAGATCACCAATTGTGGTATAGCTGTGGATTTTTCTCTTCATTATCTTATTTTAAAATGCCACAGAAATAGCAAGAAAAAGAACTACATGTAATGGCTTCCTCTCACAGCACTTCTGGCAAGGTAATGTGTCCTCTAATGTTTCACGTTAACAGCTGTGCTTGGAGCTGACTTTCAGCAGACTGAAATTGGGGTTAGCCAGTGTTTGTGGCCAGTTGTATCAGTGCTTTTCGGAAAGCAGTGCCTGATCTCGACTGAAGGCGAAGCAGGAGATCAAACAGGTCTAACGCTCTTCATCAGAAGAAACAGTTCTCGTATGTTTACTGTCCGTTATTGGACCTCATGGTGATCACCAGGATGCAGCATGCGTGGGTGTAGAAGTGCCTGTGCTGAAGCCAGAGTTGTTATTATATTCTTTGGTGTATGAGGTGGCCCTCATTCCCTCAGAAAAAGAGCGTAAAAAAAACCTTAGCATAAGATATAGGAGAGGCTGTTTTTATTGCACCTGGTTCCTTGGAGCAGCTTGTGGAGTGGAGAATGTCCCTAAAAGTCTCTGGAGCATGCTTATGGAGTGGAGAATGTCCCTAAAAGTCTCTGGAGCATGCTTATGGAGTGCACCCTACCTGCTGTGAAAGTCACCAGGATCCCTGTGATGCTATGGGTTGCCCATGCTACCCCTTGCCAGAATAGAGAGGAACAGGTAGGCATTGCCTCATTTGGCATCTGGAGTTGGAGATAAGTTTACTGTATATAGACTGTTGTGATAAAGGTAAGTTAGAATCATAGCATAGCCCAAGTTGGAAAGGAACTCAAAAGATCATTTTGGACAACTTCTCATGGGATTACCCCATCCCAACAGATGAGTTATAGGTGAATTGTCCCATTTTGCTTTCTCTTTTTAGTAAACCAGAGGTTAATGCAAGAGTTCTTTTTGTTATTATTGTTTTTATTATTATTTCTTGAGTGACAGAAGAGTGAGAGAAATCTGGATCTTTGTAAGTTGATACATGCACGCATCTCATTTTGATGTCATGTGGACATGTTTCTGGAGACACTTATACCTACAGCCATGTATTAACCAGGTGTAAGGTGTCTGGTTGGTCCTTAGGATCTATTTGACCCTCAGCAATGGTGGGTTGATCTTTGGGACCTTTGTAGTTCTGTTTGTGATACCTGTACAAATCACCCGTGACCTTAATCTTGCTCTGATGTCTCCTTGAGTGTGTGTCACTTGGTATTCTTGCATCCCTACGCAGAACATATGCTTTTGCTGAAAGGAAGGGATGACTTCTTCAAATTGCAGTAATTGGAATATCCAATTGTTCCTGCTTATGTTGCTTATTAATTACAAGCAAAGTTACAAGACTAATGCTTTTAAATTCTGAGTTGCAGAAATAACATTTAAGGTGCTTAGTTGGCCTGGGGGAGTTGATCTAGCCAAACGTGGGTTTCTCGGTTCCTTGGTTAGACAGAAACCTGACAATACAAGACTTGAGTTGCAGCAGCACAATGAGTGATAGACTGATTTTTTTCCCAGTTGGAAAAAAATACAGGAGACAAACATAGCAAGAACTCCATCGTCATCTTTCTAAACAATGCTAATTGGTGGGAAGGGAGTAGGAAGGGATATAAGGTCAAATAGGTAACACTTCCTGGATGTTTTTCTAGCTAGCATTGATGTGTCTGCATCACATGCTTAGAATGAATTAACTCTCAGAACTGTATATCAGGGGTTACAGTTTATATTCTGCTTTTCTTTAAAATGCTCCTAGAATAGTAGCCTATTGGAGCTTTTTTTAAAAACAAAAAAAAGTGCTGTCTTGTTTTACTTTTTATGGTAGTTCACCAAGAAAAATGTAAGTCCTGGCAGTAATAAATCAGTTACTGGTTTAAGGCAAGACCTAAAGCCACTTAACCTAATTGCTCACGTAACATTTTTTTCAGATGGTATTTTGCTGATGAATTTTGGTTCTTCTCTGGACTAAGTTAATGTTCTTAGGCCCTAATTCTATTTTTAAAATTTATTTTATATGAGTAATTCTGTCATCTGTGCTGAGTCTTGCTGACTTCAGTGTGGTTCCTTATGGGTATCGGAAGAGTAGAGAAAAACAATTGAGATGACTTGTGACTCAGTGTGTATATAATGACGTATTGCTGGAATAAATTCTTACATGGAAGAACTATCTGCCTACAAGGACCTTTAAAATACTAGTTTTGGGTATCTGACCAATTTTATCTTTATTTATTTGATCATATTTTATTTCCCATTGAATGGCAAACCCACACAAACTGTTAAATATGCCTGTCCACAGACTTCAGCCAAATTCAAGGATGTGTACATAACTCAAGACTTATTATCTTCTGGGTATGAGAACCCTAGGTGCTTGCTCCACCAATATTTGCTCACTTTAACCAGACAAAGATTTCCTTAGGTAGGCAGTGTTCCTTGCAAGGAAGTCTTGAGTAACTGTGCTGAAGTGTGAACAGCTTATATCTTATTTCAAATCAGATTCTCAGAAAGGAAAGGAAAATTCTGAAGTCCTAGCTAGTGATGAAGGACTGAAGTGGTAGCTGGGCTGCAAGAATAAATATTTAAATTAAAAAAAAAAAGTGACTGTTCATTTCCATGGTGTGTGCTGGTTTGGTCACCGAGCAGCTACTTAATTATTGCTGCAGCAGCGAATGTGAACTGTTTGTTGACAGTATGTAGATGTCTTGCCTTTGTTTTGATGAACAGACTTCCAGTTCTTCTGACACCTAGAGTGGCCATTTGATTTAAAGTAAAGCATGCAGTACTTTTATCATTAAAAGTGTGTGGTTTTTAGTAGCACAGAGTTCATTCCACAAGACCATCCATGTTTCCTTTTAATACTTGAAAGTAGTTTTATCAAAATAATTTACTTTATTATAATACTTTTTTCTCTGAACTTGTTTTCTAGATGACCTATTAAGTGCCCTGACTTTTGCATAACTTCCCAAAGCATTGTTTTTGAAAGGTGGTTTTGGTTGTTTGGGTTTTTTTCCTGTTGCTTCCTGTTGTTCTTTGGGTACAGTATTTATAGAAAGTGTAATTAGTGCATTTCTGCCCTCTTGATCAAAATTGCTTTTGCTGTATTATGGAAGTATGCAAAGATAGGGACAGAACTACTCAGATTTGTACAGCGTGTGTTTGGCATGGTGGAGTTTTTAATAGCGTTTGTCTTAGTTGCAGCGTTCCTGATGCAGAGGGATGAGCATGTTGCATCTTCCGTGCAGATCCATGTCCCTTTTCTGCACAGAGGAAACCTGGTGTTAGAGGCAGGGTGAACATCTAGATTTTCCTAAGGAAAAGGGATGTGACTGTTTTTAATGTTTTCTGGTAATTTCTGACCACTGTAGTGGCTGCGCAAAGCCAGGTTCTAGCAAACTGGTATTGGAGAACCGTAGTTCTTGCCTCGCGTGACGATTTCTTTCACAGTGGTAAATGAACCTGTGATCTCCGTGTCCAGTTCCATTTTGGTTTGTATAAGTTTTGTTTGTTCAGAAGCGACCGGTAAATAGCCTGCTGTTTGCTGAGTGCAGCGTCAAGAGTTTGCTCCAGCCTGTGCTGGGCTGGTCTAGCTCATCGTCCTAACTGGTTGTTCAGTAGGTGGGACAGGTTGCCTTGGAACCATTTCTGTCATTCTCAAGGACATTTTGAAGGTGGCAGTGTAAACTGTGCTGTCCAGTCTCGATGGGTAAACCAAAGAGTTGTACAGAAGCTCCCAGGTATGTGGCAGGGAAGGTTAATGTTGGTCATGTCAAATTATTCTCAGGGGTTTTTTTGTTTTCAGTGGTTTTTTAGGAAGGTTTCTGTGCTCACGCTTGAGAACATGGAAGAGTGTTCTCAGCAAAAATATATATTTTAAGACTTCTCATCACTGCTTGGGAATGCCCTCAACTATACTATGTGCCAGTTTATAGCCAAAGTGACAGCAGTTTGTGGTAGCAGGTCAGAATTGAGACATGTACTGGGTCTGTAGATCAGATATGAGTGGGTTTTGGTTTTTCACTTGTCTTGTGTGAAGTGCATAGTGGCATTTGGAGCCAGGAAGGGGGACGGTGTTTAGTGAAAGAATAGGAGAATGACGGGGTGCAGCAGAAGGAGGCTGTATGGAACACAGTGTGTTTTTATACCACTGATGTTTTCAGCCGTCCTGGCAATGCAGGTGGACACTTTAAAACTAGCACAATTATTGAGAAGCCCTTTGAATGCCCAGTAATAGCTTTGTAGCTACTAATAACTAAATTATTCGTCGTGTTCTTTCTACTGTTGTTTTCATGTTGAGGGAGATGTACGCGTGGAAGAAGGATGTGTGGGATCACTAAACTTCCTGAAAATGTTTCATGACTTCTTAAAAAACAATGAACAAACAAGCAAGCAAAAGTAAACATTTCAGAAGATAACTTGTTCCTGCTACAGAGCAGAAAGCTTGCATTTCCAAAGATCAGGGATTTTAAAATGGGTTAAATCTCACTGCCATTTTAACATGAAAAAAGCTTGTTACATGGTCAGAACCAATGTAATCTTAATTATTGGCCAATAATATGAAGAACTCTGAACTAGGGGTCAAACTGAAAGAACTGGCTTTCCTGATAAGAGACAGGAATGCTGCCTTTCACATAAATTGCTTGTTCCACATCATGTGTTTAAGGGCTGTTCAGTAACCAGGCTACGATCGCTCCTCATTTAAATAAGTTGCCTAAAGGTGGAAGACTTTGCTTTTTGTTAGAAATCCTTTGGATGTACCCAGAGCTTTCCTTACTGCTCAGCCTTTACAGTGCTCTCAGTAAAATTGGAGAAGTACTGTAAGGAGATAAAGTTGTTTACAGTTTGGCTAGCTTACAGCTGTGATGGAAATAAATTTAGCTTCATTTTAGCTTGCTAAAGATGCACCACTGTATATTGCTTGTTGTTTTAATGTGTTTTCAGATGAAGTGCAGAGGACCAGAAGAATAGTCTTCTGGATTCTCTGTCAGTACAGAAGTGATTGGTCAAGTTCAAGGAGAGGGTGGTGGAAATCTCTGCCTTCAAAATATATACCATTTGAGGTTTAAACTTTAAAGCTCCCTTAAAAGAAGTGGAATATAAGCTTATATGTGGAGAGAGTGGTTAGGGAGGATGTGTTCTGTTGTGTGTGTAATCTCTCTAGGTTTAGTTCCTGTTCCATATCCAGCCTGACAGCTCTTCTGTAAATATTTCCTTTGCTGATACCAGTGTAAATACTATATAATATCTTTACACAGGGAATGATGAGACTGTATTTCTTGAAATATAAGTTCTGAAGTGCAGTTTTTACTAACTCCTCTTGTTGACTGAGGCTACAAGAAAACAGCGGGAACACTAACTTCTGCTTTTGACTTCCTTCCTAACAAGCAGTGCAGCTAGTTGGTCAGAATAGCAGATTTGCTTGCAGCTTGCTGTTGCAGGAAGGGGGAACCGATTTTGGCATTTGAGTTGTTTCTCAGTGGCATTGTCTAGAGAAGTCATTTGTCAGTATCTTGGTTTCTTTTTGTAATGTAGACTGTAAGCTTGTGGGTAAGTGCACATGGGGTAAGTGTGAAGAGAAATACATTTTTTCAGTAGGGAAGTGAGGGAAATGAGTAGCTCTGTGCACAAGAGAACTTGGATTTAAAGAATAGAGCAAATTAGGGGAATTTTATTTATTTATTTATTTTTGTAGAAGTAGTAATTTATGCAACAGTAAGGGGGAAGAAAACCCTGGCAAGTATGGTAAAGCCTAATGCTTTAATCATGTTAAGAAGTTAACTGGAGAATAGGACAGTCAAACTTGTGATGACTTTACCTCTGTGACAAAGGAATTCTTCTATGTCTAGAAATTGTTATTTTTGAAACATCTCTGAAGTTCAGATGTGTATGTATGTGTTTATACATGTATAAAAAATATAATGGAAGTCACTTAAAGTGGAGTCTGATCCATTCCATTGATCTTGAACTTAAGATTCCCCAAAGTCTTTACAGAGATGCTGACATTGGAGTAACATTTTGTTTATTGGCAAGATGCTTGATTTTTTTTTTTTTATCTTCACTTAGAATCACTCTTGATCTTCACTTAGAATTTGTGCTACCTATAGGTTTGTTCTGGTTAAGCGTTTACTTAATTTCAAGTTGATGAGTTTATATATTGGATTATGCTAAGCCCATGTTTGGTTTTTAAATAAGGTTGCTAGAGTTTGTGTTGGTGGAAAAGACAGCATATAGTAAATGAGGATATTAAATTTAAAATACTACCCCACCACACACACACTTCTCATAGCTCTGTGTTTTTTTCTGATCTGTGGACAGTCTGTGCTTGTAGCATCTTTCTGTGAGACAGATTGCTCCAGTTTGAGATTATAATAAAACCTTTTGCTTTTAATGCCTGTTGACTTTCTATGTAAACATGCCTTAAGTGAATGGGACCTTTTAAATAACTTCTGAGAACAAGACTAGTACTTGTGTTTTTGAAGCTATGTAAGTACTTCTGAAGAATCATTCATTCCTCTTTTATTGAGACCTTCACATTGCTTGTAAGATGTTTTTTTGATACGGGATTTTAGGAGCTGGTGGTAGTCTCTGTTTAATGAGCTAGACAGTACAGAAGAGTCCTTGGTCAGTGCTAAATCTGTCCCTTAACTGCCTGTTAAAACTTTGATTTTTGATGTAGAGAATGGCAAAGCTTCCATGGTGGAAGAGTTGACTGTGGTGTGTGGGAGTGCTGATTGGAAGGGACATCTGGGGCTCATCTGTCCAGGCTCCTGCTCAGAGCAGGATTCTGAAACACTCATTTGCAGCTGTGGCTTTGTCTACTGAGTCTTGAAAACCTCTGAGAACAAAGATTATCACCTCTCTGAATATGGCAACAAACCACCTTGCAGATGTGTTTTCTAATGTCCACTCAGAACCTCCAAAGGTGTTACTTGTGGTTGTTGCCTCTTATTTTGTGGTGGGTCAGTACTGAGATGAATTTGCTTCCATTGTTTTTGTAATGTGCCTTCAGCTTCAGTTGCTATTGGATTATCCTTAGGCTGTCTCTTCATCATACTAAACAAACCCAGCTCCGCTGCCTGCTTCTCAAACACCATCCTCAAGGCTTCAGACCATTTTGGTGACTCCAGGTTCTCAAATTCCTTTTTGACCTGGGGAGCTTGAAATAGTACACAGTATTTGAGCTGCAGGCTCACCAGTGTTGAGTTTCCTTTGATTGCACTTCTCTTGGCTTTCCCTGTTTGAATATGAGACTCTTGGCTCATATTCAGCTTGGCAACCAGTGTGATCCCCAGGTCTGCCTCAGTTAGGCGGCTATTCAACCGATCTGCTCCCCAGTTCCCCTGAAGCACCCCAGGAGCAGAATTCTGCACTTCATGAGGTTCCTGTTGGCTTATTCCTCAAGTTTATCAGGGTCCATCTGGGTTGGTTCTCTATTTGGAGTTTGATTTGAAGTATCACTCTTCCTTGTTTAGTCTCATCCACAAATTTTCTGAGGATTCATTCTGACTTATCACCCAGGTTGTTGATGAGGTTACTGTACTGTACTGGCCCCAGTATCAGCCTTTGTGGTCCTCCTTACCTGCGACCAGCTGGATGCTGAGCCAGTAATGACTACCCTTTGGGCTCAGCAGTCCAGCCTGCTGTCATTCAGCCTAACAGACCATTTCTCCAGCCTATCCCTTTTCAGCCTACTAATGAGACTACTGTGGGAAACAGGATCAGTCCAAATCACTTAAAAACTGGACTGTAATTTCATGTATTTCGGGTAGATTTATCAAGCAAATATTTGAAGTGTTGGTAACCAAAGCTACCTTTATGTAAGTGATCCTGTTTTCTTTGGAGGAGTTCTGGTACTGTGAAGTGTGGTTTCAGTAAAACAAACGGTGACATTCAGAAGCTCTGTAGAGAGTTCTTTTTAATTTAACAGATATACGTGACTTTTTGGTAAGTAAATAAAACTTTGTACGTTTACAACATACACATTACTCATTTAAAAGTAGAGTCACTAAATAATTTCAAGTACATTTTACTCCAGAGTCTTAGCAGCTTCAGTTATAGAAATATTGCATCTAAACCCTTTTGTTTCAAAACACTGAAATAAACACTGTTGTGTAGCCATTTCTAGTGGCTAAACAGTGCCCGTGAGTCTTGTGTTGTTTTACAGACTTGTAAAACTGCTTCCCAAAACAGCTTTTTTTCCTGTTTGTAGTAGTGTGCGTTTACTTTAATTTTTCACATTATGGTACTATAAAACTATATGTAGTTTTATTGCTCAATATCCAAATAGTCCAATCCACACCTGAAAATGAAGGAATGACACTCGTTTAATTTTTCAGTCAACATGCAGAGGAGTCAGGACCTTAATACTAAATCTGTTTGTGGAATAGTTTGTAAACTTGCAGTCTCCATTACAGTTTTGAAACACAAAACCAGTTTTCCATGATTTTAAGTAGCCAAAATTGGAGTAGCCAATAACTGTTTTGATCCAAATAATGTATCTGCCTGACTGGATGCAGCAGTTTCATGTGGCTGCCAACCAGAGCCCAGTGGCATGGGTCTATGATCATACTGAATTTTCAGATATTTTAAGGAATTAGGCAATGGATGACTTTGTGAAGTGAAAGAAGAGAAAATACAGCCTTGGTATTATGGAGGTGAAGCTTGAAAGTGAGACTGGCTCTAAAACTAGAATGTGATCAGAAGAGAAACTGTTTTATGTTACTTTATTTTCCAAAGCCCATCACATGATTCCTGAATATGTGGGCTTCAACAACGGGTTTAAAAGGAAGAGAGGTTTTTTTTCACTTGAAAACAATAGCAGTTCTAGATTCGGTGAGTGGCTGTTTCTGCCAGAAAAGCTTTTGGGGCCAGAGGGTCATGGTAATAACTCCTGGCGTCATAATTTCATATCCTCGGGGTAATGGAAGGTGAGATGAGTAACGGTAGCAAGAAGTAACTGGTACCCCACAGCTCACACACTGCATTTATCTAGTAGGTGTTTTAGGCACAGATTTAGTTTAGGTCTCTTCTTTTGATTTTGATACTTTAAGAATAAAATTCGTTTAATCTAATTGTTTTAGACCTCTTATAAAATGAACAAAGAGCTAAACAAATACACATTCTGGCATTCTGGAGGCAAATGAGTGAAAATAAAGATGTGCAGTCATAGCTCAGAGAGAAGGAGGAAGTATAGGTGCAAATAATTAGGAGCAAAGTTTCTTCTGCTTTTCTTTGTGAAATAAATTGAAATTTGACATTGCCTTTGAGATTTATTTTTTTTTAATGAGATAACAGTTGGAAGAGCTGTGTAGTGGCAGTGTGAGTTCAGTGCTTAGAAGCTGATGCAGAGCATGGGACATCAGCCAGCACTTTCTGATTGGAAATTGGGTTATGGGATTTCTTTTGTTGTTCATTTCTGATGCTTACGTGGAAAAATAAATCTTCCCAGTGGTATGAGACAATTGAATAAAATGAATGGGCATGGATGAGAACAGGTAAGTCTTGCACTTAACTGATTAGCAAGGCTAATTTTTAACGTAATAACATCAGGAAGTTTATAGCCTTTTGCAACATGCATTCAGAAAATCTGTCTGTGGCAGAGCCAAGGCTTTTTGTTTTGTTTTATTTTTTCTTCCCCCCTCTCTGTAATTTAGATTCACAACATCTTGGCCCAGTGTTTTGGTTTTAAATAAACATGGTGATTAAGGCTTTTTGTTTAAGGGAAACAAAGGAAAATGTGAATTAATCCTAAAACTCTACTGATATTGAACAATTCCTTTGAATGTTATATTGTTCTTTTGTCTCTTCATGTGGTACGACAGAGGTGTAGGTATGACAGATCCTCCTTTTGTTCTTGCAGACTCTTAATTTCTCATGTGGATTACTGGCTTTTGGTAAAAACGTTTTGTGAGATGTGTTCATATGTGAACACATGAAAATAACACCCATTGTGTTTTGATCTTGATGAGCATCACTACTTGTTTTACTAGCTTTCTCGTTACCTTAGATTTCTGTGTTTCAAAAGCAGCATTACATAGGTCAGTCTTCTAGAAGTTACTTAATTTGAAAAAATGGGCAGACGTACTTGGTTTTAAAACCAAGAAAAATGCCCTGCTGTGGGGTAAGTGTACTGAAATGATAAGTTGGAAATTTTTTCCTTTTTTTTTTTTCCCCCTCCCCTCTGGATAAGCAGTAAAATGCCATGAGATATGTCTTGTTTGAATGGAAACTGGTGAGCAAGTTTAAGTGCTTGCTCTGTATTTGTGGTCAAATAAAGCCAAGTAGTTGAACTAGACCAAACGTTTACTTTCTGTTTTGTTGAGTTTTTAAAATAATGATACACTTCTGGGTATTTTTTGGTGAGGTCAGGCTTTTGGAAAGTTAAAACTTGCATGTTGATTTGTTATTTAACAGGGAATGTAATGGGTGATATGTTGCATGTAGATCTTACCTGTTTCAAATGAGTGCTAGGCATCTTGTGTATGGGATATCTGGGTTGGTTTTGTCTGCAGCTTCCCTCCTGCTGTACCTCATTACAGATTTCTCTGCAGCTTTTAATATGTTGGAAATTTTTTTTGTTCTGTTTTTTGGCATGGAAGCAGGAAGGGCTGGGGTTTCCTGCCCATATAAACAATAAATCCCAGTAAACTGACTGGGTCAGATTTTGCCTGCCCTCCCTGAATACCATCTTTACAAGGAAGGAAACAGCAAAAGAGTGTTTTGGATATTGAAATAGTATTGACTTCATAGTAGAGCTATTTTCTTGAAGAAATATGTAGCAGAGACAGGGCACCTTTATTGTTTTACTACATGAAGTCGTTGAGATGCAGATCTAAAAAGTATTTTTGTGTGACCTTGTTAACTGTTGTGTTATATCATCAACTATGTAGAAGCTTCTGTATTGAATTAATCCAACTGTATTCCTGATTAGCAAAAGTTTTGGCAAAGTGCACTTTTTTACACGTTGTAAATATATATACAGCTGTGGAGCTATATATCCTATTTTATTTAAATACATTGCCTTTGTTTCAGAAAACATCTGTAATTTTCATTCTTCTATCATTCTGTGAGTTAAAGCCAATTATTTTTAGCTTATATGTCAGTTCTGTTATAATCTACACTTCAGTTCAGTGTCTCTAGTCAGTCACAGATAATGCAGCGTGGCTTGACTTGTAGGTAGATTAAGTTGTAACAGCTCCACATTAACTGTATTGGAGAATACGTGTGCCTTAAAACATTTGGAATTGAAATTACTTCTGTGATGAAGTGGAAGATTGGTTTGTTTAGGGTTGTGCTTCTTCTGTTTGCACTGGAAAGAAAAAATTTCCCTTTCTAATAACAAGTTCCTTGCAAAGAATGTAGCTGTCTGTCTGTAGGTTGAGCCTCTTTTAATATGCAGACTAACTTTTTGTGTTCTCTTCCCTCCAGCTGGTCAGCCTGCTGCTGATTGGAATCGCGGCATGGGGAATTGGCTTTGGCCTCATCTCTAGTTTCAGAGTTGTTGGAGTGGTAATTGCCGTAGGAATCTTCCTATTCCTTATTGCCTTAGTTGGATTGATTGGTGCAGTGAAACATCATCAAGTATTGCTATTCTTTGTATCCTTCTGATATATTACATGGATTGCAGCTTGGTTCAAGCTGTGGAAACAGCCTTCTCTGTCAGCTGAGACTGATGTGAAAGGTGCTTCAGAAACAGAACAGAAATTCACAATCTTATTTTGGTCAAATGCAGTTTAAATTAAGCTTCCTTCCTGTTTAACTTTATTCCAGCTTCCTTTTTTCTCCCTTGCTTGTGCTCTGAAGATAGAAGTATTCAATGTCTCCTCTTTTTAAAAACAAAAATATTTTAATTTTGAGAGCTTTTTATGATGGGTCACTGTGTCACAGGTGCCTCTTACTGCATGCTCAACCCCACACCAAGCTAGAGTACGTGAACTATTCATGTTTAACGGTAGAGAAAGGTGATACTTCCCGATAACGAGCTGGTTTCAACTGGCAGGGGAATGTATTGTTGGTAATACTGGCTGTCAAGAAGCACTTCCTTTTCATACCTCCTCTTTAGTTGCAAACCCAGACTAGAAATGAGCACAGGCCTTCTCAGTGTGCTTTGCTGCTCCTTTTTGCGTACTAACGCTGTGTAAGGAGTCTGTGGTGCTGCCTTGCGTGACAAAATTAATCTGTTTGGATGAGAAAAGAGATTCATCAGATAAAATTCTTATTCATAGACCACAACCAGAAAAATAAGTAGTGACCTCCACTTTACAAACAGTTTAATTGTGTGAGATAAGTATCTGCCTCTGAACACAGCAGCCAGATTGTGAAGTGCCCAGCTTTCAAAATGTGGTCTTTAGTATCAAAGTTTGTTCTTCTTGTTTGGTACTGTTTTCAGATGTATTAGTCCAAAAGTGTTTGAGGCTGTGTTCCAAAAGCAACTCTCACTTTTTTTTTGTCTAGGCTAAAGTTATCTTTTGTAATTAATTACAAGACTATATAATTGAAGAAAAAAAGAAATCTGAATATGCAGTACCCAGAAAAGTATTTTCTTTATTACTTTAAGTATCTTGAAATGACAACATGAGTCCCTAAAGCTGGAGAAATTGGCTGTAGATTTTTTCTCTCAAAGCTCCCTTTATTAACCTTTCTGCTTATGTTGTCTTGCTAGGCAAGAAGCACCTAACCCAGAAATACTAGCTATGTATAGTAGTAGCTAAAAAGAGAAAATACACGGTGATTGAGTTCTGGGAACATTATTTGGGTCATGTTTTTCACATCCAGTCAGACTTTACTTCCATACTTTTTTTGTTTTAAAGGACTTAGTGTTATGCAATGAAATAAAGAATACCATTAGGCATATGTGTTACAAAAGCAAAATTAATTTGAAAGTATATCCTTAACTACTGTTTCCAGTACATGATTATTCTTTTGCTAGTCTTTATTGTCCAGTTCTCTGTTTCCTGTGCCTGTTTGGCACTAAACAAGGAACAGCAGGTAAGAAAAGTTTCCTGACTTCTCAGTTAGTCTTTGGCATAATACTATAAACGTATCTGTTATGTACACACACATATGTATTTATATGTAATATTCCACAAAATGGGGAGAGCATATTGCAAGAAAGTCAGCATTATCCTTTTAATTAAGGGCTAGACCTTAAATACATATGGGTCCTGAAATGACTTTCAGCTGTCTTTTTTTTTTTTTTTATAATTGTTTTGGTTTTAAGTTTCCTTTCTATGTTTGTGGTCACGAGTGTAGCAGCATGGTATCTTGACTATATCATGTGTTCAGCAATGCCAGATAAGCTGACGAAATCTGCAGTGATCATAATGCAAAGATGATAAAGCTGAATTATTCTTGTGTAACTGAAAAGGTCGTAACTACATTAGGAACAGAGGTGACCCTTAAGTATGAAGGTAAAATCAGCTTTTATGGGGTATGGAGACTAATTCTTAACCACCTAAGAAGCAGGCAAGGATGCAGTGACTAAATAATCACTTTTACATGTAAGTGCACTTTTTGTTTAAAGTCTGAGAAGTCCCAGTTAGATTAGCTGCATGTCTCATTACTGGTGCTCTTGCTGGGTTTAGGAAAAAGAAAGAAAGAAAATGAATTAAAACCATGAACGTGCTGCTGTTTCATTAGCTACCCAGGCTGTTTGAACATTCAAGTCATTCTTTAGTATATGATCCTGTTTGTTAGACTTAAGGATCTGAAGGTTTTGATTAGGAAGTTATCAATTTGGTATAGAATAGTGGTTTCCAATGAAATGCAAAAGAGTTCAACTTACATAATATGTATTTGCTTATGCCTTCTAGAGTCAACTTCTAGAGGTGGGATGGAATAACACCAACAGCGCAAGAACAGATATTGAGAGAAATCTGAATTGTTGTGGATTTAGAGTTTTTGATCTGAATGAAACCTGCTCCTCTGTAAGTTCTTAAAGTGTGAAAACACATAACTTTCATGGTATTTGTTAAAAAATGCGTAACTGTTTTCATAGTTGCAGAAAAGAGCTTTTTTGACAGGTGTGTAAGGTAGTTGTTACAATGATACTAAGCTCTTTTGTTAACTTATTGGAAACATAATCACAGAGCACCCTGCAAAGATTGTACTCCATTGTCTTTTATATCCTTGCTTTTTTGGAGTCTTTTAAAACTGCTGTAGTTTTGTCCGTGGCTGGCAGTCTTTTATAGAGCTAACTAGATGCTTTCAGTCAGTGCAGCGTCATCGGAAAATGGAGCACAATTCTCTGTTTGTATCTGCTACAGGATTGTTTTAGAAGTCGCCAGTGTCAACCATGTGCACCAATAATAGAAGAATATTCTGGGATGGTGCTGAGATTTGTTGGAGGTATAGGACTCTTCTTCAGTTTCACAGAGGTAAGTGAGTGGAAAGTTAAGAAGCAGAGTGCTTTTTCCCCACTTGTAAGGCTTTGTTTTGTGAAACAATTAATTTTAAGGGGTTTATTACAGGAACTCTCAGTACTGTCTCAGGAGTCAAATAATTAATTAGGTCAAATTTTTCCAGGCTATCAGTTTGCTTAAGTCTGACAAAAGGAGGGCTCGTCTTTATTCAACACTGGGAGTTATTGCAACTTTATGTTAGTTAGGCTACAAACCACAGCTAGGTACCACATTAAAATGTGGTGCTGTAAAGTAAGTTTTGCCGGAAGGTAGCTATTCAGGTTTACCTTTCTCCAAAAGTAATAAAAAGAGTGCTGTTGCTTTACTTTATTCCTCTGTTCTTCCCACCTCTCCCTACCTGCCTGCATACAAGGTATTTGGGGCTTTTTGATTTTGTGAAATTTTTTTTTGTGCCTTTTGTAGTGCAAAAGTGCAGTTTCATAATGAGTGGACTGTATTTTAAACATCACGTTAAAAGGGTCTTTGACTCTTTGCTTTAGTACCCAAATGATCCATATACTTGCTTTACTGATTCATGGATAAAAATCCTCTGAGCAGGTCTTTCATAGCCCCACAGTAGAGCATGTGAAAATATTCCTTCTGCTGCTTAGTGCAGTTTTCAGGTTTGTAGATAGAGAGAAAGCAACTTAAACAGAATCACTATGACATCTGCCCT
>NW_010290350.1:0-4995 GCF_000700745.2 Antrostomus carolinensis | reverse complement strand
GGGGAGGGGGAGGTGGTTGGGCAAGAGTGAGAAGATTTGAAATTGTACTAGAAAAATAGCCTTATAGTTAAATGGTAACTATAAAGTGAAACCATTTGGAGGATTTGTTTATAATTACTCTAAAAACAGGTTTATGATATTTATCATCTGGGAAGAGGGCAGAATAATTTAACACTAGGCATGCCCGTGGGAAATACTGTACATTGCATTGTGCATAGAGTTTTGGCTTTTTTGTTTTGTTCTCTCTGTTGCTAGGTATGAATTCTTTCTGAGAAGGTGCACTCTTTTTTCTAATGAAGAAAACTGGTGTGTGGTTGTGCTATTTTAGCAATAGTAAAATATCCTAAGCTTGTGTTCTGGAAATTCATTGTTGGGATTTTATGTTTAAAAAAAATTATGTAAAACTGATGGAAGATGGAGTGGAGACC
Source organism: Antrostomus carolinensis (assembly GCF_000700745.2). Lineage (NCBI taxonomy): Eukaryota > Metazoa > Chordata > Aves > Caprimulgiformes > Caprimulgidae > Antrostomus > Antrostomus carolinensis. Next base: position 4,567 of record NW_010290350.1, on the reverse strand, counting down.
CTCTGCTTAATAACATCTTTGTTTTTTGTTTTTAGATTCTGGGAGTCTGGCTGACATATAGATACAGGAACCAAAAGGATCCCCGTGCAAACCCTAGTGCATTTCTTTGATAAGTTTATAAAGGACTGAATCTTCTCTCTGCACCCTCTACTTCAAAATACTGATTCTCCATAGTTTGGTATTTCTCCATAATAGGGATTCTACATGCACCCAAAAGAAAACTTTGTTTCCATAAGAAATTTGTAGTTTTCATATTTAATTTCCCATTATTCTTCTTCTAAGAATCTCTGTCTTGAAGTAGACTGGTACATTCAGTAGCTGGGCAGAGTCGAACTGCTCTGAGCTGGTTAAATAACTCTGTTAAGACTTTGGCAATTGATGTGGTGAATCTGTATACCGTGAGTTTTATAGCACTACTGGCTTCTCTGGTGTCCAAAAAAACCCAGAAGTATTTTCTGCTGTATTCATTGATTACAAAAATTCACATGATTTATCATTAAAATGATAAAAATATATGGTGGTTGGTTGGACTGTATGATTTGATAAGGCTTTAGGATGAACTCTAGTCAACTTCTTTGTCTTAATAATGGTCTCCTTCTTGTCTGTTAAGGTGAAAACAGAAGCTAAAGATGTTTTTTTCTGTAGTGCACATAAGTGTATGTTAATGACTGCTGTAGTCTTCACTCCTCCCCCTCTCTGTTTGTTTTGGCTTTCTGGTAGCTTTAAAATTTTGTTGAGAATAAAAATAATTATTTACTTTTTAATGGATAACTTCACTACAAGAACAATGAATGAAGAAAACCCGGAGAATGTAATCTGCAGCTTATTAACTTGGAATTTTTTTTTTCCCACTAGTGAATTAAGTTTGGTATTTGCTCAACATCAGAATCAATAGTGGTCTGTCATCTTTAATGTAAGAAACTTGGTGTCTGGAAAGTTGTTGTACAGCTATTTTTCCAGATGGTGTAAAATTACTGTTGTAATAACTCAGCAGTGTATATTCCTGTGTCATCCAGCTAACCATCTTGATTTCATGAGAGATTGAATGATGTGTAATAAAGAAAGGAAAAAAAAAAAAGTTAAAAAAAGTAATAGATTCCAGTAGTTTGTGTTTTTTCTTAAAAAAAATAAAAGAATTAGGGTTAGAACAGTACATTATCCATGTAGTAAGTGTTGTCTGAGCTGAAGGAAAGCGTGGGCCCTCTTCCACTCCTCCAACCTATAATAATAGTGATGCATCAGCTGGAACATCAGAAATCTAAACACCCAAAGTGCATAATGTTCCATTTGTTTCTAATAACACTGAATTGCAGACCTGCACTGCAACTTTTCTTCATTCAGTTGCTGCTCCTGGTGTGGTAGGCAGCTGCTATAGTCTGAAAGATGGCTCTGCAGGAAGAAAAGAGGAAGAATATTAAGGCCATTTACCAAGAAATACAGCAGCTGAGCCAGGTGGAAAGGAAGACAGTGAGGGGCAGACAGAACGGAGTTCTCATAGTCTTCCTTTGCTAGGGAGATGCCTCCTTGTTCCTGCAAAGGAGGCAAAAAGAAGTTGAAATACATGCCCATCAGAACATTTTTCAGACTTTCATGTGGACAGTGCTCTTAAAGCAGGAAGTGTCTCGAGGTTTCAGAGGGAAAAAGTTCAGAGAAACTGAACCTAGAGGAATGTTAAGAACTTGTTAAAGACTGCTTCTCTTCAGGTGTAGATGATTCTTCAACATCTGCTGTCAGCGCCATCTCCTGGTGTTCGGTCTGTGAGTTATTGCTTGGTATGACGAGAACTCTTGGTGTCTGTTTCAAGCACATACTTGTACATTCAGTTGAGACCCTACTCATGTATTGGAGAACCTCAAGAGCCTTCAGACTACTACTGAAGTAGAATGTAAATGTATGTAGATTTTCCCCCCTTCTCCCCAGTGCTGTCTTGTTTAAGCTACTAACCAGTCATTCTCAATACATATCAAGAGGACAGTGATCAGCTTGTGTCTGTCTGTAGCAAGTTACTTTTCCTAGTCTGGACAGGCTCTGTATTTTATGTTACTGTAATAAATTAAAAGAGGATTCTTAAGGAGAGAGCGTATGAAGTTCAAAATAATACCACATTGCGGATTCGATTTTGACTTTTTTCCTAATTGATTTTAATGCTTAGCTTTGAGTGTGTCTGGTTTCATAAATATGGTGGGTGATAGTGGAGTGTAAATGTGCATCACTGAAAAAATACTGAAAATGTGCCACTTTTACGTCTCATAATAATTTGTTTTCTTAGTCAAAAGGCAGATCAGTGGATCATAAGGTTTGTATGAAGTTTTTAATTTTTATTAATTATACTTTCTCTGTTCAAGATTGTGATTTAAGAAAAAAAAAAAAAAACAAACAGCCAACACAAACCTTGAAATTTACATCAGAGGTGTGGCTTCACTTTCGGAACCTAATTCTTAGGGCGGGCAATAAAACACCTTGAGTCTGACTTTAGTTTTGGGGGAGAGAGAGTAGCCTCCCTCAGGAGAGGTCTGACTCATATGTGAGTGTACATGAAATGTTGTACTGCTCTGATGTGTTGAAAGAGAGTGTTTTTTAAAAGCCTTTATACCTATTCTTGGTGGGTTTTGCCTTTGAAGTTTTCTTTGTTCATTGCTTTGTCTTTCCTCTTGAGAAAATAGTTTTGGTCATATAAAGATTTTTTTTTTTTTTTGGTTGGTTTCCAAAGAGACATTTAAATTTTTATCTGTCTGCTTGAGAATTGAACTTAATTGTAACCAGATTTTCTAGAAGCAATTTACAGCAGTAGAATATCAAAATAAAATGGTTTAGCCTCGAGCATTCTTAATACTCACATTGGATGTCTTTTGACCCTAGTTATGTTGAAATGCTTTCTTAGAGTTTGTTATTCTGTAAAATGTCTTGACTTCTTTCAAGACACCTACACATTTTTATCACACAAAAATAACTGAATTTAAAATAGTAAAATACAGTTCTGCATCTGTGTAAGAAAATGAAACCATATCTTAACTAACATCACACAAAAATAACTGAATTTAAAATAGTAAAATACAGTTCTTCTGCATCTGTGTAAGAAAATGAAACCACATCTTAACTAACGTACTGATACCACTGCTCCTTTCACATGAAAATAACTTTATTACAAAAAGAAAAAGCTTGCATAACTTGAATTGACACCAGTAAAAATGTACCTTAAAACATACAGCTGCTAAGGGAATTGAAGTGTGCTGATATTATTTGCTTGTATTATTATTTTTAGGACTCATTATTTAAAGATAGTTTGAATGCTAATGGAGTTCTAGAAAACCCATCCATCCTGTGCACTTCAAGTTACTGAACATATATACTTCAGAAATTATTTCACAAGTTTTCCAAAGAAATAGCAAAGGTTTTCTTGAGGTACCTCAGCTTGGCTTGATGCCTCTGTAAAAATAAATCTGTATTTAGAGGAGGTGAAAGAGCAGAATTAAGTTGACCATTTATGTATTTTCTTGAAAATTTGGCTAAGATCAAATGCAAACTACTAAAGGTATAACCTTGAGTATAAAATAATTGATTTCTTGAAGGCTGAACTAGCTGCTTGTGATAGTTTAACTTAGCTGGCAGCCAAACAAGACACAACCACTCTCAGCCCCCACCCAGGGAATCAGGGAGAGAATTTGAGGGTAAAGGGCAGGAGACTAGTAGGTTGAGATAAGAACAGTTTAATAATTAGAGTAAAATAAAAATAATAAGAGTAATAATAATAACAAAGATATATGTATGAGTGATGCAGAATACAATTGCTCATCAGCCCCTGATAACGATCCCGGAGGAGCTTTAAAAAGAAACCCTGAAACCGAAATCGCAATCCCGGAAAAGCGAGCCTGGGCAATTCCTGAGAGGATTCCCCCCTTTCCGGTCAGCCCTGGTTAATATACTGAACATGATGAAATATGATATGGAATATCTTATTCCAGTCCTCTCTTCTTGGAAACTGCCCAAGCACGGTGTCCTTGTAGTTATCAACATTGTTCTCGTAACAATCCTCACTGAAACCAAAGTGCTTTCTGGCTACTAGGAAGAAAATTAACCCTGTCACTTGTGTATTTGCATCTGGAGCACCGAGGCTACTAGGCTCTTGTGGAATGTGCCTTATCTCCATTTGCTGGATATCATCTGTAGCATCAGCAGTACTTCTGCTGAAGAAAATGATGCTACTTCAGTAGAGTTATAAAAACATACTTTAAAAATGTGATGGCATAGGCAACTTTTGTTTTAGGTCAGATACACAGCTCTAGCAAGGGTCTTCTGGGTTGAGTAGATAAAGATGATTCTGATAACCAGTTGCTCCAGTCTCCCTCTGTGTGGTCCCTCTGCTCAGTCCTGTAACCACCTTTTTTTGCTTTTTATGCATGATAGCTGCTTCTAGAGAATATTTCTGGTCCTATTGCATCCTTTCCCCCTGCCCTGTCTTCTGCAGAAGGTTCTTTCCCTTCTTCCTTCCCAAGAGAAGTATTCCTTATCACAGTTAAGGGATCACAGAATCACAGCATGTTAGGGAGTGGAAGGGACCTCGAAAGAT
>NW_010290349.1:0-1187 GCF_000700745.2 Antrostomus carolinensis | reverse complement strand
GTCCACCTGTTGGTTGTTTTGATGTTCTTCACTAGCTTGACTCTTGGGCACATGAGCATCTACATGATGTGTCTTTACAACCAGTCTCTCTAGTCGAGCAGCAATGTCTTGCCATAATTCAGCAGCCCAGATGGGTTTGCTGCTACGCTGCCAGTTGCTCTTTTTCCATTGTTGTAATGGCATTTGCCATTTGCCATCACGAGGCATTTGCCACCATCCATGAGTCTATATAGAGGTAGAGTACTGGCCATTTTTCTCATTCAGCAGTGTCTAAGGCCAGCTGGATGGCTTTTACCTCTGCAAACTGACTCGATTCACCTTTTCCTTCAGCAGCCTCAGTGACTCCTCAGGTGGGACTCCACACAGCAGCTTTCCACTTTCCATGTTTTCCTACAATATGACGGGAGCTATCAGTGGACAGGGCATATCGTTTCTCATCATCTGGTAGTTCATTATATGGTGGAGCCTCTTCAGCAAGTGTCACCTCTTCCTCTGGTCACATTCCAAAATTTTTGCCTTCTGGCCAGTTCATGATCACTTCCAGAATTCCTGGACAACTGGGGCTTCCAATTCAAGCCCATTGTGTGATCAGTGCTACCCACTTACTCCATGTGGCATCAGTTGTGTGATGTGTAGAGGGAACGCTCCCTTTGAACATCCAGACCAGCACGGGCAGTTGGGGAGCCAGGAGGAGCTGAGCTTCAGTACCGATCACTTCTGAAGCAGCTCGAACTCCCTCATGAGTGAGTCTCTGATCCTCTGTATCCACGACTCCAAAACCCAAGGAGTCAACCTCGAGTCTCCCCTGGTGCTTTCTGCCACAGGCTCCAAGTTGGGCCTTTGTCCATTGTCGTGCTGTGGTGTAGAGCACAGTCCGGACTGGTCTAAGGGCTACTACATGGACTGTCTCCTGTTTAATTTGTTCAAAGGCTTGTTGTTGCTCAGGACCTGATGTGAAATCATTCTTCTTTGGGTCACCTGCTAGAGAGGACTCACGATCTGGCTGCAATTTGGAATGTCCATTCTCCAGAAATCCACAATGCCTAAGAAGGCTTGTGCTTCCTTTTTGTTAGTTGGTGGAGACATAGCTGTTATTTTATTGATCACATCCATTGGTTTCTGATGGCATCTATCTTGCCATTTTATTCCTGAAAACCTGAATCTCCTGAGCAGGTCCCTTGACCTTG
>NW_010290348.1:0-8463 GCF_000700745.2 Antrostomus carolinensis | reverse complement strand
TATTTATATTATCTATTCTGTATATAGGATATATTTTTCTATATTATGTAAATATATATTTATTAATCTGTAACATAAATATACATCTACAAGTTGTTGGATTTATGGATGTCTGTTTATATTATAGATAAATGTATACATTTCTATGAGACACATATAATCCCAGGTGATGTGTGTATGGGCATCCAGCAAAGCTGACATGCTACACACATCCCCAAAGATGTGAGCATATATATATTTTTTTTTACTATAAACATATATTTATATAGTCATCATATAAATATATACTATTATGTATGTTCTATATAGTTTATAGATTTTATATGTTATACAAAAAGGCCCAGGGAGCCAGCTGAGCATCCCGGGACAATGGTGAGGTGCTTCTGCCCATCCATGTGCCGGCTTCTCCTCTCCAATGTTACTTAATGAAATGAAATGAAATGAAATGAAATGAAATGAAATGAAGTGAAATAAATGTGGAAAGGAAGGAGAAAGGAAAGAAGAGAGGAAAGGGGAAAAAGGAAAGGAAAGGAAAGGAAAGGAAAGGAAAGGAAAGGAAAGGAAAGGAAAGGAAAGGAAAGGAAAGGAAAGGAAAGGAAAGGAAAGGAAAGGAAAGGAAAGGAAAGGAAAGGAAAGGAAAGGAAAGGAAAGGAAAGGAAAGGAAAGGAAAGGAAAGGAAAGGAAAGGAAAGGAAAGGAAAGGAAAGGAAAGGAAAGGAAAGGGAGAGAAAAGGAAAGGGAGAGAAAAGGAAAGGAGAGAAAAGGAAAGAAGAGAAAAGGAAAGAAGAGAAAGGAAAGGGAAGGAGAAAAGGAAAAGGAAAGGAGAAAGGAGTGGGGAAAGGAAAGGAAAGAAGAAAGAAAAGGAAAAAAGAAAAGGAATGGAAAAGGAAAAAAGAGGAAAGAAAAAGGAAGAGAAAAGGAAAGAAGAGCAAGGAAATGAAAGGGAAGGAAAGATATATATTTTTTTTTAATTCTGTAGCTTTCTCTCTTTTTTTCTTTTACATATTTAAAGCAAGGAAGCACAGCACACCTTTGGGGCAAGAGCTGAAAGCCACTGGATCCGAAACGAGCCCGGTCACACCTAAAAATCCCCCGTTCACATCCTCAGCAGGGACAGCCCGAAGGTTTGGGGCGCTCCCGCTCAGAGCTGCAGCTCTCCTTACAAGTGTTTTTGTCACGTAGCAACCCGGGAACACAACAGAGGCAGCAAGGGCAGGCTCTCCTGCCTTGGGGGTGGTTTTGGTGGTGGTGGGAATTGGCTGGAGCTGCTCAGGGGTCACGAGGTAACAGGGGGTTATTTTATCCGCAAGTAGGCTGGACAAAAGGTCTGGAATAATTCCGAGTCTATTTTTAACTCCCTTCTTGTGGTAATTCTGCATCGCCTGGCGCCTTGCGGCACGTCGGCGTGAAAAAGGAGATGCACGTCGCTCCCGATGGAAGGCTCTGAAGGGGTTTTGTTTGGAATAGGGAAACCCTTTCTGGTCTGGAGATGTTGGTGGGGCAGAAGAGAAGGCAAGGGTTTCTGTACATCCTGTCCCGTGAGCTGCTTCTCCACACACTGGAAACCTTTCTGCTGATTTTTCATAGGAAATAAAGCCCTTGGGACAAGGCCTTATGGTAAATGACAGACGTGTCTTGTCCTTGTCACCACTCGGTCGTCACCCTTTCACATTTGCCCCTGGGGTTATTCCCACTGCTGTCATTAAGGGAAAAATCAGGTGTCAGCTCACTCCGTTGGACACGGCTGTAGAAATTCTTGGCACAATGTTCTTCCTTTGGGGGCTGGAAGCCAAGGGCTGGAGAGATGGGAGGAAAACAGCTCATTATGGCCGTGGCGAGGTGAAAGCCTTCCCTGTTCTCCTCACATGCTGAAGGCTGGACCCAGGACCTAGCTCAGACAAAGTGGCTGTGGTTGGACATCTCTGTGCCCACCCAGAGATCCCAGGTGGGGAAAACCTCGCAGTGCTTTGCCAGGCTCACCCACCTCCTGGTGTCTGCATCTATGATCAGGGGGTGTGGTAGACCTTGGTGTGGGGATGTCATACTGGTGCTATGGGGGCTGATGTGGGTCTGGAGGTGATGATGAGGCTTTGTGTCTTCAAGGGATGGGGCTGAGCCACTGGATGGTGAGTCTCTTCAATGATCCCTAGCTGTGAGGTTGAGGTTGGCTTGGGGATGGTAACACCAGAATGTCCTGCTCTGGGGTTGTTGGTGAAGCCAGGTGGGCAAGGAGACTATGTCAAGAGGCACCAAGGCTGAACTGTTGGTATTTCCATGCCAACAAGAGAGGTGCAATGGTCAGGGAAGCAAAACAGAGATGTCATGAACCCTTCAAGCATCAGGGTGGGGAGGAGCAGAGGAGGCAGCCACCTCCTCACCCTGAGTCCACACTTGACGGCTGTAGCTCCTCCCTCCACACCAGTAGACCCGTTCCAGGGGCACAGGAGGTACAGCAAGGAGCACAAACCTCAGTGCTTGTCCAGAATGGGAAATTACACAGCTGTGCTACCAAGAACAGCTCATCCTGGACCCCAGGGTGGCCTGATCCAGCCCAAGGCTGGGCATGACACCCTGTGGGCCAATGCAAACTGTGTCTGTGGGGTCACAGTGGCCTCATTGGTCCGTACATAATGAGTGATTTTATCAACCCTGGTAGCTCGTCATCAAAACCAACAGCTTGTCCTTTCTAATGGTGAAACCATCCCCGGCCCAGTTCAGACCCATTGGCTCGATCAGGTCAGCATAGAGATTTTGATTCAAGTCCTAGCCCAGCTGAGTAGGTCTAGCCCTGCTGGTGACTCCTCCTGTGGGTTTGGTGAAACATCTCAGGAGGATTTTGGTGACTGACAGGCAGCTGGAGGTGAGGGGAGAGGGTTACCCAGTGCTCTCTTGCTTCACCTTGCCAAGCAGAGCATGAAGAGATGTTTGACTGGCAGGTAATTAGGTCTGAAATGTTGGACCTGCAGAAAGAAAGGATGTGCACTCGGGCATGGTGAACCTGGCAATGAAAAAACAAACAGGTTGGTTAAGAACAAGACTAAAGGAATGATTATATCTTCTCCAGTTTCTCCACCAATAGACTGCTGTGGTTTTTTCCTGATGAGTCATAGATCTACAGAAGAACAAGAGGCTGGTGGGGGCCTCGGCAGTTTCCTCCTCCAACTCCTGCTAGATCAGGTTGCTCAGGGCCAAGGTTTGCATTTCCAAGGACAGAGATCCTACAACCTCACTGGGCTCCAGTGCTGGATCACCCTCATGGAGAACACATATTTTCCTTCTATCCAACTGGCATTTCTTATCTTCCACCTTGTGCCTATTGCCACTCATCCTTCCTCTGTGCAACCTCTGTGAGGAGCCTGGCTCCATCTCCATCTCTGCTATGGCATTTACCTTTAGTGGCCTTTGTGAGGTTCCTGCTGGACCATTTCTTGGGTCTGAAGTTGTCTGATCTCCTCTCTGGATTACTTCTATTCTTTTTTGTGTGGGAAGTACTGAAACTACTGATGTTTTAACACAAAATCCCATATTATGACAACAGGGAACGCCTCAAGTAATTAAGAGGTATGTCCTTAAATGCAGCAGGTCATGCTTCAGGCAATAAGAGTCACAGAATTTTAGGATTTATTTTATAGCTAATTTTAATCCAAGGTAGCAGAATTTGAATGAGAAGGGGAATATGCAATATTCTCATGGAGATGGACAGAAGCAGAAGCTTAAGGTGAAAAAGAAGGATAATAATCCTTAGTTACAGGGGAAATTAAGCACAAATTAGAAGGGTAGATTTATCTGTGCCAAAAAGATCCATCTCCCATTTCTTCCCTCTGCAATACTGTATCAACCACGCGCTCTCCGATTGAAAGAAGAAAAAAACCAAACCAAACCAAAAATCTTAGCTTCCTTCTAACCGCTGCCAAGTTTCGTTACACACACAATGATCCTCAAGTTAAAGAATGAAAGGAAAAAAAGAATGCACAGGAAAGACCTGCTCACATCATTTCACAACGTGTTTGTCTGGCAGCCCAAACCCGTGCAGCAGCCCTGCCCTCCGGCGTACCACGGACCGTGCCCTGGGCTTGCACAACTGGCTTCCTACCAACTGTCCCTTCCAGAGAGGTGATGATTTTTCTTGCAAATCTGCACATTTTTTAAAAAACATAAAAACTTTAAATTTAAAAATATTATTTTTAAAAAATAATGTTTTCTTTTGGCTAGTTTCTGAGGGTAAACAAAGCCTGTGCTCTCAAGCCCATGCGCAGCAGCACGATGGATTTTACCCCAAAGAGGGAATGTTGCTCTTCAGCCAACTCCTTGTCCTGCAATGCTACAAAACCAACCAGAAGACCAACCCCAGTGTGTCCAAGTGACTCTTTTTTTTTTCCCCTGAAATGCATAAAACAAATCCACCTGCATTTTATGCAAGGGTTGTGCCAAGCCAGTACCTCACTGACAGATCACCACCCTCCTTCCCCGGCACGTGCAGGACTATGTACACCACTGTTGGGGTAAGGAACCAAATATCACCCATTCTCAAGCATAAGATAAATTCTCCAAGCCAGCTGGTGTTTTCTGAGTCCCTGTGGATTGGAAGAAGCATATCCCATGGTGGTGGTGCTACCAAGCACTGAGGGGTGAAGCAGCCCAAAGGGCCAGTGTTTTTAGAGCTCTAGGTTTTCAGCTGTGCTGTGTCCTCAGTGAGAAGCCAGCTGAGAAACCCTCAACCCACTGATTTACTTTCTATTTGTGGGCTGCAGGGTTGGGGTGACAGGACCAGGAAGATCCAACAGAAAGACATGTCCGAAGCTGCTACATCCCAAAACTTCATCAGCAACACGAGGCTTCCCCAGAGCCAAACACTTCCCCACAGCTGCTTCTCATAGACGTAACACGTGGTGGAAATACCACCATCGTGAGGTCACGCTGCAGTCATTTCACAGCAGAGGAATGAGGCATCCTCACGGAGGTTTGGCAGACTCTTGCTGCACTCAAAGTCAGGACAGACTCAAACCTGCAGCTGCAGCTTGATGAGGATGTTCTGCCCCTGGAAGAAATCTGCAAAGAACTTGTGGTCCCTTTGGGTCCTCAATATCTCTTCAGGTCCCCAGTGTTCCTTTGGGAGGAAGGCAAGAAATGCCAGCTGCTAACTCATTTCAAGTCATACCATTGTTATCGTTGACTTACTGCCTTGGTTTTGTTTTAAGTTAATCTGCTGGTTTTGGACACATTCTCTGAAAACTAAGTCTAAAATAGAAAGGACAAGATCATGTTTTTATTGCTACAAATGAGCATTTTTCTCATCTCTTCCATATCTCGTGTTTTTAGCCAAGTTGTCCACCACCAGGCAAGCTCCCCAGAGCCTCTGGGAGATGCTCATGAAGATTTTTGTGGTGGAACATGACTCCCCACAAAGCCTGTCCTGCTCTTTTCCCCCTTTTCTAATGGGGGAAAAGAGTCCTCAACCTTTTAGTCCTCATCTGCTCCACACCAGACGTCCCTGCTCTGTTTCCACTGAAACAATCCTGTTCCACCGATTCTCCTTAGAAAGAGAACTTCATAAATCCTTTTAATTAAGGCCACGTTCGCATCCCTTAGTTACAGAGGGACAAAAGACTTCAGCTGGAACCCCTGCTAAAATGTTTTCTTCATGGTACTAAATAGTCATGGAGAAGCCAGATGAGAAGTCAGCAAACAATTTATTTCTAGTGCCTACATGGCATATTGCCACCATCATCTCATTTTGGTGGCAAACATAGAGTTTCAGATGTGCTTGGACAACACGTCACTGGCTTTGCTGGTGGCAGCACAGATCATCTCAGAGCACCATCAGCTGCTCTCCTTTTCAACCAAGCTGAGGGTGGAGTAAGTTAAAATTTGCCCTCAGTACTGTTCTTTAAATGTTGGATGATAAATCTGTTGGATGATAAATCTGTTGGATGATAAATTTGTCTGTTGATTATAAATCACATTTACTGTGTTCTAGCCGTTTTTCAAGGAGATGCTTACCCAGGTACAACCCATGCCTTTGGGGAGGTCCTGGGGGGCTTCCTGAGGGCAATCATGGTCCCTTCTAGTGGGCCAGGTAGTGGCTGTAGGACACAGCACTGGTGGAGAAAAGGACTGCAGAGGGGTCAGCAAGCAGCTTCAGGCCACAGAGGGATTCCCTTCTCCAAACCAAAGCCATACAGGAGATCTCCAGTAAAAATAGGTGAGACTGAGCCATGGTTGCACCTTGAAACTTCTTGAGAAGACATGATGACACCTCCCCAGAGAAAATATTTTCCATTTCTTGATGGGAAATAGTGACTCCGAGGCATGTGAGTCCCTCCCATGCTTGTCTGGGCTGCCTGCACGCCGAGCAGCAAGGGAGGGGACCACGTCTGCGCTCTGTTTGCTGAGTGGCATCATGTCCGGGAGGGCATCAGCACTGCGGGAGGAGGCTCGGAGGGGAGAGGTGCAGTTCTTTTCCCATTAATCATTTTACCACACGGTGATGTTTTCTTCAGCAGAAGTAGGTTGTCCCCACGCACACATGTTCTGGTTTTCTGCAGGACTCCCGAGTGGTTTGCTGCCTAACGTAGCGTGTGAGTAAGAGGCACTAAAACCCAGCCAGGCAGAGATTAGGTTTGTGCTCCAGCCTGTGTCCTCCTTGTCAGGGAAAGCCTGTCTCAGCCAGATCTTCCTCATCCAGCTGCAGCAGACCTCTGGCAGCTTGTAGGAAGCATTGCAAGTGTCCTCTCCAATTCCATCCACACCTTCATGGCCCAAATTGGGGAGTGAGTGTCCATGAGGAAGTCCTTACAGAGGCCGTATTGGCAGGGGTAGCAAAGAGGGCTAAATCCTGAGGTCCTGGCTAAGCTTCTTACCCAGCAGTGAAATTGTGCTTTGATTGAAGCTGTGGAGAATGAGACATCACAAACATAAAGCCAGACCTTTCTGTCCCTGGTACATTTAAATGGAGGCTCCAAAAATTTTCAACCCTGATCAAGTTGCTATTGGGGTAGAATAATAAAATTATTTGGGTTGGAAAAGACCTTTAAGGTCATTGAGTTCAACCAAAAACCCAACACTGCCAAGTCCACCACTAAACCATGTCCCTAAGCACCACATCTACCCAGCTTTTAAATATCTCTAGGGATGGTGACTCCACCACTGCCCTGGGCAGCCTGTTCCAATGCTTGACAACCCTTTCAGTGAAGAAATTTTTCCTCATATCCAATCTAAATCTCCCCAGGTGTAGGCACACAACAAGCTCAGAAGTATTCTTTGCCCCAAAAAGCTCCTTGTCAAGGTAAGCACGATCTATGGTTGCTAAGGATCATCGCTCAGCACCTCTGAAATAGAGGGCAGCATTGGAAACCAGGTCTCTGAATGCTTGACTTCTGGAAACCACGTCTTTGAACGTGTGACTTCTGGACAACGTGGGGTCAGCAAGCAGCCTGAGCGAACAACCTCAGAGAGAGCCGGAAAGGACAGGAGACCTGGGGTGTCTCTGCTGCCTGGGGCTATACTCATTACTGGGAGCACACAATGCAATGTGCTTCAAGAGCCATATTTTGCCCCATCAACAGTTACTAAAAGCCAACAGGATTTGCTGTTCTGCAGTTGGGTCCTGATCATATGAAAGTAGTTGCTTCAAAGCCAGGCTTCCCACCTCAACCACGCCTGATTTGTCCAAGAGCACTTTCTTTTTTCTTTTTTCTTTTTTCTTTTATTTTTCCCCCTGGTTTCCTTAAGCTATGTGGTGAAACACAAGTGACTTTAATCTTCTCCTACATAACTTCACCAATTAAATCCAGAAATGTTTTACAGGCTTATCAAGGGCAATAAATGTTCTCTGCTCAAGGGAAGTTGGTTATGCTGGTGGAGGACTAGCTTTACAAGACAGGCAGTTTCTCCCTTCTGGGTCCTTGAACTTTATCTGTAGCTGTGGGAAATGACCTCACATACCACCAAGATCAGGCTCCAGAGAGACTGCGACGCGACCGCCTCATCGCAGGGAAGCGAGGAGCAGGCGGGAGCAAGAGCTTCTCTCACTGAATACAAATTGCACAGAGGAGCCAAATCCTGCAGCTTTGAATAAAAAAAAAGCTTGGAAACTCATTTGTTAGGATGGGTAAAGTGTGGAGCTTGCAGAGTTGCCAGCTGGAAACCTCAAATAAGGAAAGCAACAAGTTGATTTACTGCAAGGGTGAACGTGCTGGGCCACATTCCTGTGTTAGCGGTGAGGGGACGGTGGGGTTGTCCTTGACAGGCACATCGATTTGTCCCAGTGCTGGGCCAGCCAGCAGCTGAAAATGTTCTATATGGACTGTAAGTATAGTGTGACCAAGCTGGCCTGACCTTTGGCATCTCTCATCCATGCATCACCACACTGGGTTTTAAGGCAGGGCTTGCCATTCTGGCCTCTTTGGGAAGTTTGGGACTGAAAAATAGTACAGAGGAAAATAAAATAAAATAAAATAAAATA